>NC_143580.1:135084723-135237449 GCF_048544385.1 Mastigoproctus giganteus
GCATATTAAAGTTCCCCTTTTATTACATGTGTAGCATAAATCTTCATTCTGATCACTAGCACTGCCTTCTTCCTCCTCTTCTTCGACTTCATATTCACTATCAAAATAAAAACATTTAATGAAATGCAATATTTTTCTTGAGAAGACCATCAAAATACTGAAGTATCTGAATAATATCTACTAATGAATTTCATAAGGAATGTAATGGCCCACCCAATAAGGGCACTGGGAGCTAACATAGACCTTGAATGTCACACGCATGACGTCCAACCACCATATTTGTATATATTTTTGTTCATGTCTGCACGTAGATGTGAGGGTTAAAAAGCAACAAGTCAATTTTAATATATAGTAAATCTCTTAAAAATAATAAAATCAAATTATTATTTTAAGATTGTAGAATTTTTGCTGATTATTAAAAATGAATTTAATTACTTAAAAATGTAATATTAAGTTCTTGAATGGACCCCTTGGAGGGTTGCGGACCCAGGTACTGTAGAGCCCTATTTCTTCCCTCCCACCAATAAAATTACTAATTAAAACCAAACAGATATTTTGAAAGAGCTGGCCAACAGAGTAGCCTAAAATTGTATTCAACTTATTCTTTATTTCCAAGAAAATCCACTTGTAATATTTTTATAAATTAAGCATTTTGCTCCCAGTCAAATTTCAAAAATTTTTTTTTTACTATATATATATATATATATATATATATATATAAATAAAAGAAATAAAATCTAATACTTGAATTATATGTAAAAACGATTGAAAAGTAAAACTGTCAGGACGAATTAATGCTATCAGATCAGATTAAACATTACATATGCCTGCAAAAATATAAGTAACATATTTCTATATTTTTAACTATATAGCCTAATATTAGTGTGTGACCATAATCCATAACCCACAAACAAGGTGGGTTATTGTCACACTCTAATATTAGGCTATATAGTCAAAAATATAGAAATATGGTACTTATATAAAAACAAACCCAATTCCCACTTAAACTGATCATAATACAAAAAAAAAAAAAAAAACTGCTTCTCTAATTACTCACGTCACTCTTTGATCCCTCTTTGTGAATTGGGGATACAGATGAACATCTCTAGTCCAGGGAACTTCCCATTAATCCAAGGATGCTCTCAAAATTATGGCTATTCTTTACTGCCTCTGTTAATATAATTGAATAAATCCCACCAATCTTTCTTATATTTAATTTCAGCAATTTCTCTTCCACCTTCCTCTTAGTTATTACAAAATCATTTAGCTCCCTAGTAGAGTTTGAGTAACTTTTGGTATCCCCTTCCCTAAAGAATTTCTCATGTGTGAATGGATGCAAAATACTTATTCAGCTTGTCAGCAACTTGAGTAGGATCATCAACAGTTGGACCACTGATATCAAGTGGACATATATGCGATTCATCCCCTTCCTTTTCTTATGTTTACATAAGAAAAGTCTTTGCTATATTTCTTTATATCCTTTGTGACTTGATTACTATATTTCTTTATATCCTTTGTGACTTGATTGGAGACTAGTTTATATCTATAAGGACTGGTACAAAAGTAATGCCTCCTAATTTTTTGCTTTCAAATGTGGTACTGTATATTATTTTTTGTGTCACTGAGTTGTCACTAGTTTCACCATACTGAACAGTTCAAAATGGCGCATGCTATAGATATATGCAGTGCTTTTTTTTTGTAAAAAAATAGATGCCGGTACTCATTCTTTGCTATCAGAAAAAATTGAAAATTAAAAGGATATGAAAAGTACTCTAAAATTTTTTTTCCCTGATAATATTGTTACTTTCATAGTAATGTTTTTGGAATAAGAACAACAAATTTAATATATTAACACAGTTTATTAAGTAGAAATTTATTATTCAATTATATATAGAAAAATAAATAAATAAATCGATCAACTACTGAGTGCCGGGCACTCAGGATGACACGAATGTTCGTTATTATAGTATCTCAAATAGAGAGCTTTATGGTAACTGAAAAAAAAGTTTCTAGTACCCCAGCTTGGCCTAAAACTTAGGAAATAACGAAAACATTGTCCATTTGAGTCTTTCCAGTTGTTGTGAATGGCAAGGGTGGGAGAAGCGACTCAGACTTCTTCCTGGAGGAGTGATTAAAGTCTCGGGGGAGAAGCGGCTGGCAGATGACGGCCGTGGAAGACTCCACTCAGGCGCCTCCCCACCACTGCCGCCTGAAATCTGGCTTTCTGAGCACCTCCTTGCCGGGATAACTCCAGTCTTGAAAATTGTTAAAAAATACTTCTCTTTGCAAAATTTATAAATGACCTTTATAGAATTATTAACTAACCATCTAGCCACCTTTTTTGTCACCAAAAGGAGAGTTACTTAGTACAAAGAAGCGCTATCAAAGTGCAATAAAATTTTTTTATTTATTTTATTTTTTTTTAATTTTAACAAAAATAAATGATAGATTTCAACCGGAATAGTGTTCCTTGATAAGCATCGAATAATGCATAGCTAATGTGATTTGTAAATTTTTTTAGCTCCATTAGCGACGGAAATAGAGTGGGTGGACACAAAAATTACATTTTCCTGTCTGGCGCTGCCATTTTTTTAATTTAAAAAATATTTAAAAAATACTCTGAGTTCTTTCCAACGGTGTAGCTATAGGTTGTCAACAACATTTTTATCCCCTCACATTTAACCCCCCTCCAATTCTCAGACAAATTTTTTTCAACAACAATCAATATGGCGTTTTGTTGGCCCACTTGATGTGCAAACCCATGCAAAATTTCTAGTCAATAGGTTCAGTGGTTCCAGAGACACAATGCTGTGACAGACGGACGGACAGGCAGACAACCGAGTGACATTATAAGGGTCCTTCATTAGATTATGGCCCCTAAAAATAATTTTATAATAAAGTTTTTGTAGAATATTCCAAATTTTTATTAAGTTTTCATCCGACACCCTATGCCGACTTCTTTTCTTCCTCTTTGTGTGTGTCGGTTGCTGAATTAAGTCTCTGAAGCAGCCACGAATCGACATATTTTGCTGGATCGAAGCGGTTGGCATACAATTTTAAGAAACAGTAGCGAAGAAACTGTTTTTGTCATCAACGAAGCACTGGTTGGGCTGAAAATCAGATTCATTTGTGAAAATCCTCGTTCCATTGACTCGAAGAAATTGGTATCATACTCGGAGCATCCATCAAATTTTTCAATTCTTCCGAAACCATCTTTACACTTAGGCACCCCCGAAATCCACGAATTGCATTTACCTGTAACCTAATTGACAATTTTCTAACTTCATTTTCACCAAATGCCAACAATTCATGCTTAGAAGGTTTAATGCCTTCGTTGTCCTTCTCTCATCATCGGTATTGTCACTAGTTCTTAAATTTGAATTTTTTTTTTTTTTTTGAAACTGTCCAAATTGTCAGTGTTATTCGGATATTCAGGTACTGTGATCATGTAAACAGAGATAGGGAGAATTTCCGGAAAAAAAATGTGGATAACGCACTTCTGCAAAACAACAGATGATTATTTGTCGGGGGAAAAAAAAATCACTCTCCCCTAATTCTCGAATGGGGTGCTTACAGTATTCACAAAGGTGTCCAACCTACAGCCCGCGAGGAAAGTGAACTAAAACAGAATTTCTCATGAAATGTTTTGTTCAGTAAATGTAATTGTGTATTGTACTTAATAAAATTTTCGAATATTTCCAATTTTACTTTTACATGCAACAAATGTAACACACTAAAGAAACCTAACTTTGAATTTTTTTGAATATGGCCCCTGTACGGAAAATGTTTGGACACCACTGCAGTAGGTGGGCCAGATCCCATTGGGAATACACCTTGAACTGCTCACTGCAGACCAGCGCAACTTCTCCGTATGTGGGATGGTGGTCAGATAGTTTTTACCAGGTACCACTAAGTTGTAGAATGGTAATCCCTCCAGCTCTTTTAATTCGTGCAGCAGCACTAATTGCCTGAAGGCCAAAAATGCGAACCGAGTTAATTCTCTTCTAATCCGTTCGCTATATGAAAATTTTCTTGCTCAAAGGAAACTATTTTAAATGTAACTCCCAAGGGGAATTCAAAATAATTAAACAGAGGTCCGACTGAGTAATTTAGAATTATAGAAATGGTTCTACAGTTTTATACAGAAAATATCTTAACAATAGACAGTGAAAAATGTAAATTTAGTTAAATAATTTTAAGCTTATTTGAATAGTAGATAAACATGTGAAAAAAAATTTAAGGAATATTACAAATTTCGAAGTGTACAGCGTTCAAATGTCACAAGTCACCGTTAATAAAGGTGCCGGTACACTGTACCGTTAAAAAAAAAAGAACTGGATATATGTACCAGGCAAAGAGTGGTGATTAATTTCTTATTAAGGAAGAAAGCAATGCCTATCGAAATCCATATGCATCTCAAAAATGTTTATGGTGACAATACTGTAGATGTGAATACAGTTAGACATTGGTAAGACACTTTAAGAGTGGGTAAAGTGACATTGTTGATAAGCCCTGAAGCAACAGACCAGTAATGCCAGTGACAACAGACAACAAGAGCCAGATCAATGCGCTGATCAAAGAAGCATCACAACATGCAAATAGTGCGATGCAGTAGGTATAGGGAAACCTGCTGTGATAACCATCATAAATCATCATAACCATCATCATAAACCCTCATTTCGGGGGGGGGGGGGATGTGGAGCTGCTGGAACGGGTACAGAGAAGGGCAACAAGATTAGTGAATGGAACAAAGGGTTGCTCTTACGAAGAAAGGTTTAAGTTTTTCAAATTACAGAGTCTGGAGACTAGGCACCGGCGAGGTGATCTGATAGAGGTGTATAAGGCTTTGAATGGTTTGAGCATGCTCAATGCCAATGGGATTCTTCATCTTGCTCAGAATAATCACCTCAGAGGGCATAAATTCAAATTGAGGAAGGACGGATGTCGGATAGATGTGCGGAAATTTGCCTTTGGCCAGCGGGTGGTTGGTTGGTGGAACCGACTTCCATCACTTGTTGTTGAAGTTGATAGCCTAAACAAATTTAAAGCTCAACTGGACAGGTATTTCGAACCAAGGGAGGGGTGAAATGGGAGTGGTGTGTGTTTTTTTTTTTTTTTTTTTTTTTTTTTGGCTGATGCTGAATAAGCTTGCTTTCTTGCATCATATGCCTCTACTAATGCTAATGCTAATAAAGGAACCAAGTTACAACAAGGGTTGCACCCGGAGGGTGCCGAAAATGCTGACACATGAGCACAAAGAAGCCCGGAAAGTCATTTGTACGGAACTTCTCCAGCACTACGAGAGTGGATGAGAGATTTTTCTTTCATGCATAGTCATAAGTGACAAAACCTGGCCCACCATTATGATCCTGAAATGTCAATGGAGTGGCAACATCAAAATTCATCACACAAGAAGTTCAAAAGACAGCCTTCTGTTAGTAAATTTATGGTGACAATGTTTTGGGACAAAGATGGGGATCTTGCTTGTGGATTGTTGAGTGCGCCACAACAATCAACTCTGATCGATATGTGGAAACGTTGAAAACCTGCATCCATAGAGTTCAATAGGACAAAAAGCATAATGAGGTTCTTCTTATCTATGACAACGTACGACCCCACACCAGCCTGCACACAATGGGGGTGCACTATTCTTGCCCCACCCTTCTCATGGCCCAGATCTTGCAGCTTCTGACTATCAACTCTTGAGCATGCACTATGTGGAACCCATTTTGCGGATGTTGACCAGTTCAAGCACAGTGTTCGCAATGCCCTCCACAGCAAGAGTAAAAATTTTTAACAAGACTGGACTACACCATCTGATTCAGAGCTGGTGGAAGTGCATAGAAAATGATGGTGAATTTGCGGGAAAATAGCTGTGCTTATTAATGATTGAGGATTAATTGATGTAAAAGGCATAGTTGTATGAATTAATCTTTCTGAGGAAAAAAAATAGGAGGCATTACTCTCGTACCACTTTTTGTACTAGAGGCTACTATTACTTGATAATTTATATGCACCCCATGCATTTTTCTTCCCTGCAACAAGCCCTACTAGTTCACCTGACCTCCAATTATGTCTAAGCTTTGAATGGTTCCCATTTAGAATTTTCTAATGATAACATCATCAATTGGTCCCACTGTACAAAATTTTAAAACTGTCTGAGACCACCATAGTCACCTTTACAAAAGCACAACCCTTCCCATTACCATTGACGGTAGTTACATCTTTTAGTAAATCCCACATAAATACACTGTGATCATTGTCAATTAGTGGTTCTTTCATAGGTAGATTCTTCTTAAAATGTAATCACTGCTAATAATCAGATAAAATCAAGATTGTTATACTCTCACTCTCTCTCTCTCTCTCTCTCTCTCTCTCTCTCTCTCTCTCTCTCTCTCGTTGCCTCTCTAACATGCTTTTGTAGAAAACAGGTCATTCAATAAATCCACAAGTCTTGCTATTGTGTGAGTTTCCAAGCCAAAAGTTCCAGCAATATCAGCTGGGATACTCTTAATTTTCCCTTTCTAGTGCTTATATCACACCAAAATGACTCATTATTGCACTGGCCACCCATGTAAACTGGATGCATTGCCCTAGATCTTTGTTTTTTTTTTTTAACTAAAAGCATAATCCATCCCCTTTCTATCCTGTCTGTCTTTTCTGTGTGCATGATGGCGAATGCAAAATGGCAAAGGTGTGAGAGCATGTAGTCCTATGTGTTGAAATTCACCTGTCCATGTCTTTACAAAAAAAAAGGAAAGTGCACTTGTGTATGTGTAGCATGTTAGGTGTGTACTTTGGCAAAGGAAAACAGCAAAGACTTCTTTACTTATATAAACTCTAAAAGGAAAGGGATGAATCAGATTGGTCCACTTGATATCAATGGTTTTACTGTAGATGAACCTCAGTTCAACTGCAGTGGGGGCAAACCTATCAGGAACCCCTTCTGCTGTCATCATGCCTCCTTGTTCATAGGCATAGCATAAGATCTACTGACACTGGCCTGGTCAGTGTGGAATTTTGCACCCACAATGCAAACTCCTGTTGCCCGTAGACCACTCTGACCCTATGACTTTACTGCTCCTTAATACCAGTATCCTTTTCCAACCCCCCCCCCACCCAAACATTTCACCCAGTGGACTCTACCAGCCTGAACCCTTTTTAGGCTCTTACCAGCTACCTCCTCTATACTGTTAACTTCCAATTTCCAGGTGGAAAGTCTTCTACCATCCACCTTCCTTATCTTCAAATCCCTTTCCCCCAACTCAACTCCAAGCTCCCTTTCCAATAAAACTGGCATTTTTTTTGGCCAGGCCCTCTCTGGTAAGTTCGGTGCTATCCAGGGTTTGTCCCTGCCACAGTCCCTACAGCTTGGCCTACTGCATGGTGTGGAGGACAGGCAATGGAGGGTCCTCACTCGGGGGACCCTGCAGCTAAATGGCTGCAGGAACAACACACCAATGCTAGACTACACCAACATTCACATTATCTCTGGCCTTTGCAGAGTTTGTATTGTGATACTGAGTGCACTAAGCGGAGTTGGGGGGGGGACCCTGGTGCCACTTGTCAGGAAACACTATACACTATGCCCTTTCCGTACTCCCCATATTCAAATCCCGCATCCTTTATATCTGAGTAACACCACATCTCTGACTGATTGATTGATTTTACTGACAAAAAAAAGGACTCCAGTTATACTGTGCAAAGAAAACCACATCTCTGATATCTGCATATTTGTTGACTTGACAGCATTTCAAATTCATTAAATTTATTTACTATGCACCTATTCATACTCTTAGTTACCCTAATA
Source organism: Mastigoproctus giganteus (assembly GCF_048544385.1). Lineage (NCBI taxonomy): Eukaryota > Metazoa > Arthropoda > Arachnida > Uropygi > Thelyphonidae > Mastigoproctus > Mastigoproctus giganteus. The sequence continues at coordinate 135,092,534 of NC_143580.1, forward strand.
GCCCATATATTTAACTGTTTCATGATGACTCACAACAGGTCTTGAAGTGCTGTGCACCTTGCTTCCCAGGCTGCTGTATGTCCCAATAGAAACAGTCAGAGAATTACTTTCACCTTTGGCTATTTTCAATCTATTAGTGTGTTATCCCCCAAGCTAGCAGTTTTCCAACCCACCTAACACTGCCTTGATAGCATCAGCAAATATTCTTGCACCCTTTATTGAAGTGTATCCTATCCCCATAGAAGCAGTCTCTCCTGTTAACAATTTTCACAAATGAACACTCAAAGTTAAAGTTCATAAATATTCTTCACTGAATTATCTTATCCCCTGGTCAATAAAATCAAACACTCTGTAATCACAAGTTAAACATTCATAACATCACTATGTTTTCATGTACCCTAAAAAGAATTATCATCCTTTCTACAGTCATTCCACTACTATTCCTTAGTTATAATACACTAAAAGAATTCATGGGATACCTGGTTCCTGGGCAATGCGACACTGTCACCCCACTTGATAGTGGACAGAGCCATTGCTTGGCTGGTATATAGGTACACTGCATTCACGTAGACGGTAATTCGATGCCAGTATGGATAAATGTCGTGAGTTAAACAACTTTGAAAGAGGGATGTAGTGAGTGCCCAACGCATGGGTCACTCTATCGTGGAGGTGTACAGAAATCGCACTGTCCCCGTTCGAAAGTATCAAGAGTGCATTGAAAATATGCCATTTCCGGAATAACATCTCACCATGGGCAGAGAAAGGTGGTAGATGAGCGTGGCTGTCGACGTCTGTCTGGCATTGTTTCAGCAAACTGGAGAGCAAAGCGACGTGGCACAAATCACTGCCGACTTCAACAGGGAAGATGCCAGAAACGTCTCCGCCAAGATCACCAGGCGATCATTAGCCTGGTGATCTTGAACATCAGCACTGGACCTTGTATGATTGGAGACAGGTCCCCTGGTCCTATGAGTCCCATTTACAGTTATTTTGAGTGGACGGGAGGGTGTGTACCTGGCAGAAACTGCAAGAAGCCCTTCACCAGTCATGTCAACAAGGAACTGTTCAGGCAGGTGGATGGTCGGTAATGGTTTCTGGCATGTTCAACCAGCACATGCTGGGACCTCTGGTACATCTAGACGCATTTGTATCCCTTCATGGTCATCATGTACCCACAGGGCAATGGACTCTTCCAGCAGGACAACGCACTTCCCCACAAATCTGTGGTGACTAGAACATGGTTGGAAGAGCATTCTGCAGATTTTTACCACCACGGAATGGCTTCTGTGTTCATCGGACATGAACACCATGGAGCATCTTTGAGATGCTGCGGAAAGGTCCGTTTGAGCTTTGGATCCTCCACCCAGGAATGTGCAGCAAGCATGGATGGAAATATCTGTGGAAAGCTTTCGTGAACTAGTGGACTCAATGCCCTTGCTGAGTGACTGCCCTTATCCAGGCAAAATGTGGCCCTACCCATTACTAGGTAGGTAGGTATCCATGATTTCTGTCCACTCAGTGTATAACACAGAAAATATTTTTCACCAAAATGACAATGCTTTCCTTCTTGTTAATATTTATTTTCTAGGTCATTACTGTCATACAATATATGAGAACCACCGAAAGAGAGCTATTAATTGATGATAGTTCAGAATTTACTGTCTCATGCAATCATTTTTAGCAGGCTGCACAAGTCATACTTAACACACTACATGCATGACCTCTGTAGCATTGCGGACAACATATTCTTTATTGTAAAATGAATCTAGCTGGCCTGGCTGACCCCAAGTATGATAATGGTTTTTTTTTTTTTTTTTTTGATAGTTCATGGCATGTTTGTCATTATACTGATCACTATATAATAATAACATATGTATGTGAATGTGTGTGTGTGTCTTTGGGGTGGGGTGAAATGGAAATTGGTGGCCCCTATAAATTTGTTTTTTGTTAACATTATTTCAGATGATGTGTTAAATACCTAAGAAGATTAATATTCGTAAAAGAATAAGAGAAGTTTACTTCAATATGATACATAGAATACTACTGTGTGATACTCTCCAGAAATTAAAATGAAAACAATTTAAAAAAACCAAAAATTTACATTACAGTCAAAAATAATTAAAAATCAATTTAACCAAAAAATTGCAAAACAATTTTCCTTCCTGAAGCTGACAACGCTTTGACCATATGTCGTGATCACAGAAATGAAAATTACTGAATAGGGGTGAGCATGAAACTTAAATAGGGAATATTTGCCTTCGCGAATGCATGTAAAAGACTACGAATTGGAGATTAGATATGGCCGGCAAACACATTAACAGAATTCTCATGTAATTTAATTTCGACGGTTTCTGCAATTAATAGTCTTGTATAATTTCACTGGACACTAAGTATTTTGGCGTCATTAAATAAAAATGTTATATTTAACGAGGCCAAAATACTTAAGTCTCCAATGAAATTATACGAGACTATTATTGCAGAAACCGTCAAAATTAAATTACAAGAGAATTCTGTTAATGTTCGCCGGCCACATCTAATCTCCACTTTGTGGTCTTTTATGTAAAAGCACATGCGTGAAGACAAATAATCCCTATTTAAGTTTCATGTTCACCCCTATTCGGTAATTTTTTCATTCCTGTGATCACGACATACAGTCGAAAAGCGTTGTCAGCTTCAGGAAGGAAAATCGTTTTGCAATTTTTTCATTAAATTAATTTTTACTTGTGTTTAAATTGATTTTTAATTATTTTTTACTGTAATGCAAGTTTTTCGATTTTAATTTCTGGAGAGTATCATACAGAAGTGTACTATGTATCATAGTGAGATAAACTTCTCTTATTCTTTTACAAATATTGATATCAACGTAGAATGCATTGAGCATTAGAGTTCTGGTTTATACTATTGAGAAGATGATTAATATAATTATTATCAAAAGAAACAAAACATGTCTGACTAGTGGAGGAGGTAAATTCCTTTCATACTATCACTTACCTATGAACAGTTTCTCCACCTGAACCATCACTATCAAATTCATCTTCACTTTCCGCATAAGATATCCTTTCTTGCTTTCTTAAGAAAATTGGACCTCTTTCAACAGGTTTGCAAGTTCCACAAAACCAGTTACCTTCAGGAATTTCCTTCACAGTGAAAGACATACAATAGGCAATAAGTGAATGTCTGCAACTGCTCTACACAAATATTTAAAATAATACACAAAAGTGGATATTTCTCCCCCAAACTGTAGCACCAATATCAGGTTAAGTACCATCTTTAAATAAGGAAAAAATTTGAACTACAAAGTACACACTCCCCCATCAATGAATATAATAAATACTAAAGAAATGACATTTTACAAATATATAAACAGTTAACTTCCCCTTTTTATTTGCCTTTTGCAAGATATAAATTGGTAATTCAAGTCATTAAGATTTTTGTAAGAAAGATATTCTAAGAAAACCTATCTCGTGCACCACACACCATCAGTTTGATGGTTATTAACAGGCATCAGATTATATACATTTGCACATAGTGGGCATAATACAAATATCACAAGCAAATATGCACATTTTTGTTAAGCTGACCAGTTTTTCAGAGATTAAACTTAGAAACATGTTTTCAACTATTACAATATTAGAATAACAATTAGCACGTGAAAACATGTCAATGTCATTTTGCTTTAATTTTCACCATCAACGACAGATGAAAATACATTCGCTGATGTGCAACTTCACATTTCAGTTTTGATATAAAAATTTACAGGTAAGGCACTGAGTTTTTGCTCAAAATCCTAAAAATCAAATCTGCTGCAAAACTTATGACACTGCAGATCACAGTATCATTTTCAGGTTGTTTGTGAAATGAATGTTCCCTACAGCATACAGGTAAAAAAAATTTTGTGTGAAGACACTGTACATTACGGGGGGGGGGGGATTCCAGATCAGTCACATTTAACCATATCATGCATCTCAACAGAAAAGTGACTTCTCAAAAGGATCTACGTTTCACCCAAGTGAGCAGCAGTATTCCTTTCAATAAGCTAATAATCCCTTCAAAACGAATTTTGGAATTTATTGTAAATATCAAAACACCCTCAATGAATCTATCTTGAGAAAGAATTATCTTAAATGCTATTATGAACACCAGAGATTTACAATTAATCAAATGAAAATATAACCTTTACTATGACAGTTTATTTTGTCTAAGAGTTAAAAATTTTAAAAGTTTATCACAATTAATTGTAATCAATTGAGGGTTTCAGAACAAAAATAGCCCTTGTTAAGAATTGATGAAATCGAGTTAATAATGCACTCTGGTGGTCAAGTGAGATACGTACAGATGGGTGTCACTGTCAATCAAAAAGCAACCTCTTTCTTACAAAAGAAACCTTTGTCACTTTTTTTTTTTTTTTTGGTGTAAAGGCAACCATGTTGTACAGATAGGTATAACCTTCTACACTTGTTACTGTTGTGTTTGCAAGGTCTTCAAATTAATATAGTGTATAACTTCATAATGGTGTCAAACAATAATGTTTTTAATAATAACTGGCAAAGAAGAGACAGAGAAGTGAAAGAGTTGAAGTTAAAAGGAGTTGAACACATTAATCATGTAGGAAAAAAAATGTTGCAGCAAATTAATTGGTGATGATTGCCAGTAAGTCTATATTACTACCGATGTTTGACTGTTTTTTATTTTTTTTGATCAGATTTATTTTTTTTCTCGATATTTTTGGATCCATTCTTTTTATTTGCAAAGATGTAACTTTATTTTCACTGCATTGATAATATGTTTATTTCAGGTATAAATGGTACCAGTGCTGCAAGATAGTTAAAACAAAACAAATATTTTTACATTTTGACCAGTTAACAAACAAAGATCTGTAAGATTCATATGTCTGGCTGTCCTAATTAATGTAGAAAGCTGTACAGCAGAGAAGATCTCACAAAATCAAAGGGGACAATTTGGATTCCTCCGAACCAAGCACCAATGAATTTGCTCACACTACAGCCTTTCATTACAAACTCTGCATTGAAGATGATGGTGCTATTGTAGAAATTCAAGTCTGAAGGAATGCATTCATGAAATCACAAGGTTGGCTGTGCACTGGTCAACACAGTGATGTTCAAAATCAATGCCAAATCAAACACCAGAATAGAACAAAAGCCTTGCCTCCATCCCTTCAATTATTTCTTGAGAGCCATGTAAGTAATTTAAATCCTCAGGAGTTGCACTACTCCAACCATGACAATCCCAACAAACTGTATTCACCAGAAACAATGTGTCCTGCTGCTAGCATATTTAAAGTGTTTTACATTTAAGAGTCATTGCAGGAGTTAATTTTTTTTTATTTTCTTAATAATAATTACATAACTGGTTACTGAAAGTATTGGTCTGTGATGACAAAAGTAGGATATATAATTTTTATACTGAAGAGATTTTAGTTCACAACTGAATATACCATCTATAGTTGTTCCATTACATATAGTATTTATCGAAAGATCTGATGACATGTCGAACTTCAAGAAGGTTTTCATAAATGTGTAGAACTCTTTTCCAGCCCCAGAGTTTAATTGTAAAGAAAAAAAAAAAAAAAAAAAAAATTACATTCAATCTGAAAACACCAGGTGACTTGAAACCAGATGCATTTTCGAATTAATGCATTTCCCAGTTTCCGGAAGTTTTTTTGTATCTTAAAAACCTTAATACTTCTGTTTCTAAAAATTCCTTGACTTTTCAAGAATATGCTATACGTCCACATTAGCCCGTTTACCACGTGAGAAAATTTCCTTCATCACATGTTCATATTTTCCACTATCCTGGAAAAACTACTCTACTACAATTTTCAGAGCTTTGAAAGTTTTTCCTCTAGTATAATGCTAAGATGAAGCTCTGTGCAAAATTTCATTAAATTTGGTCCAGTAGAAGATAAATTATTGTTGCCATCATACAACTATGATTCCAACAATACAAGTTACAATAATTTGCTTCTGGCAGAAGTTGAAGATGACGTCATTTCCATAACACTTCTCTAATGGTGTTTTTTTGTTACAAAATTTTTGGAATAATGCCAGTAAAAACGTTTTTAACGTCAATACATAAAATGCTTGTGAACAAATATCAAATTCCTTACAAGCTCCTTTCATGCCAAGAATAACTTAACATTTCCTTCGGCTGTCCACGTGACAAACTTCAACAACAGACAGCGGTGTCAGCGGACCCGGATGAAAATGATCCAAGATGGTACAAAAGGAATTACACCTTCGCAAAGCCGAAGCTATTTACAAGTTGAAAAGAAAGTACAAGGAACTCCCCGACTTGCGTAATACTAGAGTTACGCAAATTCGACTTTACGTAAGTTTTTGCCAGCCGATGCAAACTGAAAAAACTATGGAAACGTATTTTGCATTTGTAGGGATAAATGGAGGTATTGTGAAACTGTGTGTGTGTTTTTTTTTTGGTAATTCGTTCCAAGTCCCTGGAAGTTGAAAATTTTGCTATATTACTAAGCTATTTATCTCTCTAAAAGATCATATTTATAATGGAAATTACACTACACTTTCATCATTACCATATGTTATAAGAATTCTTATAACATATGTTCTGTTATAAGAATTAATTTTAAACGCCGTTGTGATATTTTTCTAAAGCATGTTTCTGGAGGTCATAACCAAAAAACAAAAACAATTTGCACTTTCTGGTTTATTGGGTTTTTCTGTTAGCGCAATCTATTACAAACGGGTAGTAAACTCAACATTATTGCATTTGCGATAATACTGATAACTGGAATTCTGTGTTGTTTTTATGTTACGGTATTATGGTGAAACGAGTTCCCTTCACCGAAATCTTCTCTTCATTCTTATTTACTTATTACAATGGTGAAGGTGAAGGGACCAATGGAAAGTGCAAGTGCTGGCAGAGCTAGGAAATGAAACAAAATTTATTTAGAAATGAAGATGATTAAGAATTATGAAGCAGGGCAAAGTTTGTCATCTACTGCACAGAATTAGGTCTTGCTGCTTCTACAGTGAAAGTGCGCATATAAAAGAACAGGTTAAACGATCAATTCATTTAAGATAAACAGTGATCACAAAACAGCATTCAGGTGCTATATCGAAGATGGAAAAGCTATTAATAATATGGATGGAAAATCAGATTCAGAAGCAAGTGCCCTTGAGTTCAATGGCCATTCAAGCAAAAGCAAGAAGTATTTATGAAGATATTATCATCATCATTGGCCGTATGGTGCAAGGAAGTCTGAGGCTTTTGCTGCACAAGCCAAAAACATTTCTGAGTAACCCTGAGTGAGAGTGAGAACAAGAGTCAGAAGTAGAAGGGGAGAAAGAGAAGAATGATGATATCCAGCTCAGGACCCTGGGTATGCCAAGCCCATACTCACCAAATGTGAGGCTCTGGGGTACATTAAGGATATATACAGCAAACCCCAACCCAAGTTTGTGGCAAGCAATGAGTGGTTTAATAGGTTAGTTGGTTTCCAAAACATTAAAGCATGTGGCGAAGTTGCCGATTCCGCAGCTGCAGAGAAATTTTGTGATGTGTTGGAAAAAATTATTGATGAAGGCTATTCAATGCAGCAATTTTTTTAACATTGACGAGACTGCTCTGTATTGGAAAAAATGAGGGATCGAACATACATTGCCAAAAAGGGAAAAGACAATGCCAGGTGTCAAGGCTTCAAAAGATAGGGCCATGCTCTTGCTTGGGGCTAATGCAGCGGCAGATTACAGATTAATACCACTGCTTGTGTACTATTCTGGAAATCCTTGTACATCTAAGGGCATCAATAAAGAGCCACCGCCACCTGTGCATTTCTGATCGAACCGAGAGCATGGATAACAATATCTCTTTTGAGGATTGGTTTAAATGCTGCTTCATTCCAGAAGTTGAAAAATATTGTAAAGATGATGTTTCTTTCAAGATTTTGCTTCTATTAGATAATTCTCCTGGACAACCTACGCATCTAGATGATTTCAATTCGAATGTGAAAGTCATATTTCGAACACCAAACATGACTTCACTCATCCAGCCTATGAATCAAGGTGTTATTTCAAATTTAAAAGCATACTATTTACACACAACATTTGTTCAGGCATTGTTTGCAATAGACAGTGAGAAAAAATTTTGGATGTTAAGAGACTTTTGGAAACTTATAATATTGACCACACAATCTTAAACATTAATAAGGCCTGGGTGGAAATTACTAAAAGTTGTTTAAATGGTGAATGGAAGAAAATATGCCCACGGCACGTAAAAGGCTTCGAAGGGTTTGAAAAAGCCGAAGTTACAGATAAGATTGTAAAGGTTGCAGAGCTACTTCAGTTGCAGAGCAACTGAAGTAGCTCTGCAACCTTTACAATCTTATCTGATGCCAAAGATGAGGAGTTAATAGAGGAAGAAGAGAAGGAATTATCTAACAAGGAACTTATTGACTTGCAGGCAGCGATAGTGAAAGAATAAAATGCTGATGAAGCTCAAGATGAACCAAATGAGGAGCCGAGACACTTCATCACCAGAGAGATAGCAATGGCATTTTGTGAAATTGCATCAGCAATGAGAAGATAGACCCTGACAGCGAATGGTTCTTAAAAGTTAACATAGGGGGAATGATATGCTTGCTTGCTACAAAGAAATCCAAGATGAAAAGAAAAAAAGCCATTGTCCAGTCATCCATTAATATGTTCTTTCGTAAAGTTCAGCGGCCGACCCCTTCTGAATTGCCACAGCCCTCAAGCTATGCAGCGGTCTACTTATCAGCTGAAGACGTCGATTCTGGCAGTGATGCTTGAGAGGTAAAACTCACTGATGTTATGCCCATCTCCTCTTTTTTCTGTAATTTTTCCTGTGTATGAGATAAAAAATTGAATAAATACAATAAATAATTCTATTCACATGTTCGTTGAACATTTCTTTTTTTGATTCAATCCATTTAGCAAGCACAGTTGCGAGTGCTGTACAAGCATGGGGGAAATTCCGACTTACATAGAGTTCTGTGGAACGCAACCCTTATGTTAATCAGAGAGTGGCTGTATAGTAAAAAAGGTTGGGAGGGATCGGCAACTGTGATCAGCTTCAATTATGTACAGTGATATTTAGTACATTTTAAAAGACAGCCAAAATTAAGTTCCATAATTTCTATTTCATTATTTCAAAACCACAATAAATTTGAAGGATAAACCTATGCTGATTTTTGACAGATGTTTGGGCCAGAATAAAAACTTTGTGATGGCATATTTTTTATGCTTGCTAGTTAATTCAGAGGAGATATTCAAAACTGAAACGTACCCTTTTCCTATTTGAGGGTGGGCACCCTTTTCTTCCTAACGACCAGGACTTCTCCCTCACCAAGAAAAAGAAAAGTAACACTGGAAGGATATTATGAAGGCATGTTGCACCAACCCATTTAACATTATAAACCTACACCAATCTTTATTATATAATATGAAGCAAGCAGTTGAAGCAAACTAAAAAAGAAAAAAAAAAACAAAAACAGGAAAAGGAAAAGGAGTTGCAAAACTGATGATACTATGAATGTTAAAGATAGATTCATCCAGTTCACTAATTACAGTAAGGAATACCTACACTGGTGCTTGTGTACTGAGGCACTAAGAAATAAAGTCAAGTGGCCTAAAAAAGATCTTCAGGCCCTCTACCCCTTTCTGAAACCGGAAAACAAGAATTCTAAAATAGGTCAACCAAGGAGAAGATAAAGGTGGTTTACATGTGGACACTGATGTTTCAGATAACAGCAGTGGTGCAGAGGATCATTATTAAAAATTTTTATCAGCTGTATCAATAACTGTCACTGTCTCCTATTTTTGTTTATAAAAAATTTAATTTTACTTTTTTCCTTTTCCTTAATTTGCAACAAAAACAACCCTAGTTACAAGCGTTTGGATTTCGGTGCCCAAGATTAACATTTTCTTAATTCATAAAATATACAGGAAGCATCCTCAGGTGTCCACACATACCTGGAATAATATTCACCATATAGTGGTAAGGAAGCTGCAGGCTTCTGCTGCACTGGCAAAAAAAAAAAAAAAAAAAAAAAAACCAAAACCACAAACAAACACACACGTTGAACTTTGAATTTATTCGAACTGTCAGCCACAACTGCCGGTGAGGGCATTTGTTCTAACGATCAATGACTCGCTGGCTAAAAGAAACTTCCTACAATCTCATTTAAACCTCAACTACCATAATTTGATTTTTATGGCCGCTAGTTCTGGAATTCTTTGTGAGAATTCCACCTTCGTTCAGTTCATTTTACTAATCCCTTCAGAGCCTTATAAACTTCAATCAGGTCATCTCTGAGGTACCTTGTTGCCCAACTCATCAGAGTCTTTCCTCATATGGCCATACTACCGATATTTGGACCCTTTCAAGAAGCTCAATGTCTTTTCTCACATGTCTGCATACTTGAGCAAAGTAATCCTAATGTGATCTTACGATTATCTTATACAGTGGGATTATGACCGCCTATCTCTACAGGATAATGTTAGATAAATCATCAATAGGACACCACGGGCTTATCAGGCTACCTGTTTACAAAGTTTAGAAAACTTCATATCTGCCATATCATACCTCCCATATCCCTTTCCGCCTCCACTGTTTTAAATTCAACCACACTAAGTGTATAATTTATTTTTAGGTTGCTATTCCTCAAATGTAAGACCTCGCATTTAGTAGCATTAAAACATACAACTTCTCTGACCATTTTTGAAGCCTGTTCAAGTCATTCTGAAGGAGCGCTGCTAGGCACTGTTCACTAATGACTCTGCCAATCTTTATTTCATCTGCAAATTTTGACATCATGCCTTCTATCCCTCATCAATGTCATTCATGAAAATGAGAAACAGTGGTCCAAGAACCGATCCTCAAAGGACCCTACTCCCGATGTTACACCAATCTGAGGAATATCCAATAATCACAACCCTCTGCCTTTTGCCCTGCAGCCACCCAGCAATCCATCTCAGAATCTTACAAGTAATCACAACCTGTTCATGCTAATACAGTAATCTATAATAAGGGACCAAGTGAAATGCTTTGCTAAAATCCAAATAAAATATGTAGCAATTGTTCCCCAAACCCAGCTGATGAGTAACTATGTCAAAATAGCCTACTAACTTAGTTAAACATGATTTTCCCTTAATGAAGCCAAGTTATGTATCCTTCAGAATGCTACATCTAACTAAATGTCACTGGACTGCACTCTTAATCACTGCCTCTAAGATTTTTCCTACCACTGAAGTCAGACTAACCAACCAGTCTGTAGTTACCAACTTCACTCTTAGGACCACTTTTATGTGTTGGCGATACATTTGCAATTTTCCAAACCAAAGATGCCCTCATAATTAACCTCAATAGTTCAATACTCTCCTTTGTGCTCTCCTTCAAAACTACAGGGTACATGCGATCAATTCCAGGAGCCTGCCATGCCTTTATTCTCAGAAGTTTTTCTAATAAACAATCATCTGTAATTACAACATCACTAATTTCACACTCCCCACCATGACTTATGGAAGTGAAACCTGGACACTCACAAAAAGAATGAAGAAGAAGCTGAAAACTGGCACCTCCGTAGCCAGGTGGGCAGGAGCAGCAGTGCGTAGCACACGCTTCTTGATTAGAGTTCGAGCCCGTGACCACCAAATACGGAGGATGTGGAAAGGTCAGGGAATGACCACTGCATATCCCCAGAGCAATATGGCCTTAGTTGCTAATGCTCCTAAAAACCAAATAACAAACAAACAACAAGCTGAAAACTACACAGGGAAGAATGGAACAAAATATATTAGGAACCAGACTGTTGGATAAGAAGAGAAGCAAATGGATTAGGCAGCAAAAACAAGTAAAGGACATTCTTATCAAAATTAAAGAACTGAAATAGGCAGGATACTTTGGGTTGTGGGCAGGACACATAGCCCAAAGGCATGATGACCGATGGACTAAGGAAATAACATAATGGTACCCAAGAGAAGCTAAAAGAAAACCTGGAAGACAACAATGGAGATGGACAGATGAAATTCAAAAGTTTGTGGTAGTAAATGGATGGCCATTGCACAAAACAGAAGGAACTGGAAAGTTGCTGGAGAGGCCTTCATCCTGCGGTGGACTGAAAATGGCTGATGATGATGATGATTTTCATATGGCTCAGCCTCACACACACAACCTCTTCCCAGCATGAAGGGTCTTTCATCAGTAAAGACACATGCAAAGTATCTATTCAATTCATCCACAACATCAGCTGGGTTATTTAAGACTTTCCCACACCTATTGCACAAGGGTCCAATCGATTTGTTTTTTTTCTTGTATTCACATACATTAAAAATTCCTCATTCCCATTCTTTGCTCTGTTAGCCAATGCTTTCTCATGCAGAGCCTAGGGCTCTCTGACCTTATTTGTGGTATTATTAGAGATCAACTTATACCTGTTGTAGGCTTCAGTACTTTTTAGTGGTCTGTAACTGTCCCACGCTATCTTTTTCTGCTCTATTTGACCAGCCAGCTCTGCAGTCATCCATTTTGGCATCCTCCTCCTGCAATATTTTCTTAAAAATATGCTTTCATGGCTTCTATGATTTTTGTTTTAAAATTATTCCGTAATTCAAATTATTTGCAACCCATCCAATTCACATATGCCATACAGTGCCTTAAACTGTCAGTCACCTCTTCTGAAGTTAAAATCTTTAAATACTGCAACATCTTTTGTTCATATTCCAACTGATGATTGCATGATCACTTCCTGACAATGGTTCCCATACTTGCCCTGTTATATCATCTGATTCGTTAGTAATTATGAAGTCAAGAATATTCACACTTTCTCTAACATGCTGGTACAAATGATAATCATTTAGTTTATTAAAAAACTTTTTTTTTTGCCTATCCTAAGTTTCCCTCCCACTTATTCCAATAAATCTGGGAACTAAAGTCACCCATCATAAGACATTCACACTTGTTTGCCCATTCCATCTGCATGCATTCTTCACAATCTTGTAGTCTGTAGTTTACCCCCACTCTAATTGTTCCTTTGCTTCCAACTAACTCGCACCACACAGATTCTATGCTGGCAGACATAACTAAAGACTCAGCAAAAGCTCTTTTTGCAGTCAGGCTGCTTTTGATAAGAAGCATGACCCCCTCCACCCCTTCTATCTTCCCTAAATACATTACACAATACCATAGTGGAACTTGTCATCACAAATTTCTGGGTGGCACCATGTTTCCACTAGCCATATTATTATTATTATCAGAATTAGTTGTTCTAACCAGGAGTTCAAATTCAGCCATTTTATTGACAACACTCCCGACATTACTGCAGACACAGTTGAGACTAAGCAATCTTCTACAGTTTACTACCCTGACACACCCTTTTAAGTCATTTAGGTTTGCATTCCAAGCTTTACCCTTTCTCTCATTTGAAACACTGCTACCCTCAAAACATCGGCTGTTGTGGCAACAAACAAGAATTCATGAGGTTAGTGCAAGCATTACTTTGACCCACATCAGATAAACAACGCGGATCTATATTACTCTTCCCCCCTAACTAGCACTTTCCACGAACCCTTAAGCTTTCCTCAATGAAACTGGCAATAATCCTTGCGCCACCTTTGTTCAAATGAATACCATCTCTACAAAACAGATTCCTTTTACATACAAATGCAGGCTACACTGATAAAAAATTTCCCCCAAAACCTTGCAGATTCCTCCATGTCTCAAGTTAATCCATAAATTTAAGTATACAAATTTTCAAACAATTTAACCAAAAACAAAAGTTCAAAGCCAGAAAGTTTCTGTTCTCCTGTGAAGTTTAAAAATTTGACAAGGGCTGTTTTTATTGTGAACACCTTAATTGTGATAAACTTGTAATAAATATAAAAATGTTACTGCATATAACAGTGTTTTGGTTTTCATATTTTTGTATATTGATTGCACATTATCTGATTCTAGTTATTATAAGATTATATTCAGAAGTAAATACAAAGAGAAAAGAAAAGACTACTGAATCAAAAAAGAAAAATTTTACTATAAATACTGTTCATACAGAAATTTTTAGGAAAGGTTTTCCCTATCAGTGATAGCGACACTGCTTTAAAACAGTCACTTACCATAACAACAGATATGATATAATAAAATAGTACTATATATAATTTTAAATTGTATAAAGTATAGTTCCAATTCTGACTTACGAAGAGCATGCCTGTGCCCTATATCCAACTCAGAATAATTGCAATTTCAAAATTCGAGCTTCCTCTAATATGATTTTGCAAAGAGTTGACAAACTAACATTAAATTCTCACATAAGCTCAACTTTCGAACACAGCATCAAGATAAGAAGATAGGAAAAGTACTGTTGCATGTGTTTGCTGAATGTCTGGGTGATGGATTTAAGTGTATTTACACAGGCAAGGGTTTTGCAAAATTGCATAACTAGAGGCATCCACTTTTTTAGTACTTTTATAGCATTTAAATAACTAACAGAACTAATGTGAATGATGATTATGTTTAACACTACATAGCAACTTTATGTTGGGAGAAAATCTGGGTCGACATTCATTCATTCTATTTCTATGTAACCAAAGAAACTAATTTCACACTTATAATGTGATGATGTGCAGTAATAGTGAGTTCTGCATGACAATAATAGGATTTGCAACTATTTTCACATTTTCTAAGGATAGGCATTCCTTCCCAAGGACTAGCGGCAGGCCATGGACCACACTTTGGGATATTCCGGCTTGAGAATATATTAAACAAGTTGCCTTAACCCACTGTACTGTCATGCGCGATTTGAAGTATTGCCTTGTAATATTTACTTCTGTGCACCAAGTTTTAACTTGCTGTAAGTATTAGTATTAAGCATATGGTACAAGGGAGTCATAGGTTTTACTCCACTAGGCCTAATGTAGCCGAGTGGCCAGGAGTGACAGTACAGTAGCATGCGTCCTTTGAGTGGACCAGGGTTCAAGCCCGTGACTACTAAATACGATTAACGTTTGTATTGAAGATTTACTGTAAAACACACAGTAAATCATGGGAACCTTTTCTTTTTTTAGATAGTATATATACATATAACACAAAATATACAACAACCTGTTTCGCTCTGCATTTTCCAAAATTGTCAGCCTCGACTACACATGGAGGTAACTCAATCCAGTAATTAAACTGCTTGGTAAAAAAAAAAACCTCCTTCAATCCACTCTAAACCTTGTTCCTACAATTTGAATTTATGACACCATGTCTGGAAATAACAGTAAAAAATTTCACTTTCTGACGATAACTTGTTGCAAAGGCATTTCTGAGAAAACACGGCACTGTACATATCAACCCTTCACCATACTTTCCCGATCTAGCCTCAGTGGATCAAAAAATTTTCTCCTCTTTCCCAAGGTGTGTGTGTGAAGGGGGGGAGTAAGTTGTTGTTGTTGTTGTTATTTGGTTTTTAGGAGCATTAGCAAGTAAGGCCATATTGCTCCGGGATATGTGGTGGTCATTCCCTGACCTTTCCGCATCCGGTGGTGATGGGCTCGAACCCCGATTTAATCAAGAAGCGTGTGCTACGCACTGCGGCTCCTTCCCACCTAGCTATGGAAACGGGGGGGTAGTAAACAGCAGCCATTATCAGTCCACTGCAGGATGGAAGCCCCATCAACAATTCATGTTGAGGAAAATGGACTATAATCTGCCACGCTGGTCTAGTGCAGGTTGACCATATTTAGCAGTCAGGATGTTGAGGACATAAAGAAAAATGCAACTGAACTGAATATCAGCTCTTTGGACACCTTCACCAACTCTTTTCAGAAACATTTAGAACAGTGTAAAAGTGCACTCAATCAGGTTTATTGAATAAAATACACCTTTTTTTTTGAGATCCTACACTTTGTTCTTTTTTTTTTTTTTTTTTTTTGGGTAAAAAAAAAAAAAAAAAAAAAAAAAAAAAAAAAAAGTGTAAAACAAAAAATGTTATAAAATTTTTTATTGAACTTAAAAATTTACATACAATAAGTAAAAAAAAAAAAAAAAAAAAAATATTCAGGAATTTAAAAGGAACTGGGCACCTGCCAGGTGACCAGCTACCACTACTGCTATACATTTGGGGTGACATTGCCGACAGGTTATTTATCATTACCTCCATGATTTGATTTTCCCTACCATTGAAGTCAGACTTAGTAATGAACCATTTTACTGTCTTTATGTACTGGTGATAACGTTGGCACTTCTCCAATAACGATACCTACATAATTAACTAGACTGTTACATGATGTCTAGCAGAAAGTTGCTTTAAATGAACATTTGTTTTGCTCATTTGAAGAATGGCTGCAAGGCGTCCTGCCTTGCAGCCATTCTTCAATCCATGTATGGATTCCCCCTATGATTCAAACAAATTCCATCTTATTACATCAATTGCTCATGCTTATAATATGTTCATGACTAAACAAAGTTTTAAGGTACTGAATGAAATCAGTGCAATAATAAGGCAAGTCAAGGAAATTGACCAACTCGTGAAATGGGCAAATTTTTGTCCATTTCACGAAGACATGGAGACTCACCCATTTCACAAACTGGCTGGTTTATATTCTGTTCAATTTAAGAACTGACAGGTTGCTGAAAGCTATCCCTTAGTTTTATAGCTTGTTGGGATTAATAGTAACCTCAACAATACAGTCACACTGGTTGTTCCAAGTTGTGACAAGAGCAGTGATTTGAAAGCACAGCTCCTCCTACTGTTGGTGGTGATTGGCTGTGTTTATTCCTTTTTACTTAGCTTAACCTGGAAGCCAATACTATGTCTTTGAACGTATTTGTCAGGCTGCTAATTACCACAAACGAAAACCTAGTTAAAAAAAAAAAACATTTAGGTTAGTTTATATGACTATTCAGAAGGGATTCAAGTGGAGGAAACAAACCAACACACTCATCATTAATAGTCCCTCTCCTCCAAGTTACGCTCCTTAGTGAGAACTATATCTAGGATATTAGACTCCTTGTATTCTTTCAGACATGCTGGGATAAGTAGTAATCATCCACTTTGTTCAGAAACCTGTTAGCGTATCGCATATTTCTGGTAAATGTATTCTAATCTACAAGGGGTAGGTTGAAGTCAGTTACACTGAGACATTCATACTCACTAACCCATTCAAATTGCCTAAAGAGATTTTTGTCATACTCTCCAGAGTCATTTGGTCTATAACATACCCATACTACCATCCTCCCTTTAATGCAAGTCATTTCACACCACACTGACTCATCACCTTCAGGCAGTTTTTAATGAATGGTAGCACTTGAGGGATAGGCAATCCCTCCATCTCTCCTAAACACAATATCCACCAAAATGAAACAAAATTTTTCATCTCATATCTCTGAGTGGCACAATATCTCACTAAGCCCAACTACATCAGCAATAGTCAACTTCATAAGCTCAAATTTAATTCATTTATTTAAAATGCTCCTGGCATTATGGTATCACCTGATACACTCCTTACAGTTATTTATAATGTGTTTTTACAAGTGGTCCTACATTGCCAGTGGATTTTACTTCTATTTGTTTCTTTTTTGGTGTTTAAGGTAATTAAGGGTTCACAGAAATGCTCTCAGAGAGGATGCAAGTACATTTTGTAATATTTCACGATACTTTTTTGTCATGGCCTTATATTTCACAACCAATTCATCAATTCATTTAAAGATTTAAACAATTAGTCCCTACACATATTACCAAACATCCATAAGAACCACCAGGAACTGATAAACTACTTGCTAAATCATCAATTTTTGCGTCAGGGAACCTTATCCAGATCTCCCAAAGTGACTTTACTAGGCACCAATTTTTCAAATTATGAGGCCAGTACAGGGAATTGCCTCAATACGACACATTAAAATGTGTATTAAAAACATGCCTCATTTCTAATCCATGCAAGTTCAGCTATTATGTTTATGTAGTTAAGTAAACATTAGGCTTGTAATGCCCTAAATCTTCAAAGCATGTACACAGTTTCAGAGCAACATCTGTACAAGGATAAGTCTCTTTTTGGCACACATTACGTATGTCATGTAAATATCTATACATAAATACTAGCTTTCTACTTACTGAAAGAGGTGGCTTTAGGCAGTACGTGTGGTAGCCACGATTACATCCATCACAAAGTAACATGTGTTCTGCATCTCCACAGCGACGGCAAATTTTACAACGTGCTTTTAATACTGAACGAGACCATGCAACACTACGTTCTAATGTTGCTAGGTGAACAAACAACTGTGAAAGGTTTGTGGATCCCATAAGAGACTCTTCCCACCTTTCCAAAGGTGACCTCATAATTTTGGAAAATGGCTCATTCTTGTGATCTAAAGATCAAATGAAAATAATGTTATGAGATTACATTACACTAAGAAAACATATGCATTAAGTTCACATTTCAAGGTTTTGAAATATAATTCACATTAAAGGTTACTACATTCAGTTATGCAACAAAGTCAGACTGCACAACTGGAATAAGGAGACTTTTATTATCTCCAGATATAGGGAGGGTTGAAGGGCAAAGAGGAACAGAAAAAGGATAATTTTCTTGCAACTTCAGGTGTAAAAATTTCAAAGAGA
Source organism: Mastigoproctus giganteus (assembly GCF_048544385.1). NCBI lineage: Eukaryota > Metazoa > Arthropoda > Arachnida > Uropygi > Thelyphonidae > Mastigoproctus > Mastigoproctus giganteus. The sequence goes on from NC_143580.1 coordinate 135,111,138, forward strand.
AATAACTTCCCGAAGAGGTGTTTTTTTCTCTTTTTGAAACTGATAATTTTTCACTACTTATGCACCACCTTTCTGTACTTTGTTAAACTGGAAAACAAATCCAAAGTAACTTTTCATATAAAATACAAAAAGCTTATGATATATATATATATACTACCATTAAATATTGAAAAAAGTTAAATTATAATAAAGTAAATAAATAAACAATTGAGCACTCATTAGAGGCAGCGACTCGCAATTCACCCATATGAAGCCGAAATACCCTTTAAATTAAATAAAATAAAACATAAGCCAGTAGTATGGCAAAAACTGTAGAGCGAAAATTAACATAAAAATAACCAAATAAACGAACAAAAGAAAAAGAAGAATAAAAGTTAAGACATAAATAACAGCCCAGAAACCCCTATATAATTTCGAACTTTAAATCCAATTACATGTTAATTTAGCGGTTACCCCCCCACCTCCCGAGAGGTACTAGTTCCAAAAGACGTGAAATATCACCAAAGAAGGGGGTTAAAGGAACTACCAAAAAATAACAAAATCAGAATAAATTAAAATAAAATAAAATAGACTGACCATCATGCTCCATATCGACAGAGAACCACGAGGCCAATAATGGTCATGGAATCACTGCAAGATCGAAGTACCAAATCACCCTTCCCCCTCCGATCGATCCTCCAATGCAGAGGATTTGCACGGCGGTGGTTCTTATGCAGCGAAAAATAAATTATAGAACAGACAGCACTCTAAAGCAGAGCCACACCACTGACATACTGTAAGCTGAATCAGCTTATATAGAAAAAAGGAAAATAGATGGTGGCACAGGGCTGCTAAATTAGCATATCAACCCATACTACCATTGAATTATATTAAATATTGACAAAAGTTAAATTATAATAAATTAAATAAATAGATAATTAAGCATTCATTAGAGGCAGCGACTTGCAATTCCTCCATATGAAGCCGAAATATATACTACCATTAAATATTGACAAAAGTTAAATTATAATAAAGTAAATAAATAAACAATTGAGCACTCATTAGAGGCAGCGACTCGCAATTCCCCCATATGAAGCCGATTTATTATTTATGTCTTAACTTTTATTCTTCTTTTTCGTTTGTTCGTTTATTTGGTTATTTTTATGTTTATATTTTCGCTCTACAGTTTTTGCCATACTACTGGCTTATGTTTTATTTTATTTAATTTAAAGTATATATATATATATATATATACTCATTGTTCTTGTTTAAAAAAACAGAAAATTTTAAAGATAAAATTAATATTAAATAAAACACTCTTAAAACCATGTGAAAAATAAAATTAAGAATCTTTATCGAGAACTCTCAGTACACACTCAATGACTAGGCTATCTGCACCTAAAGACAACACATACTATGTCTCGTCTACAGGAGTTGGGAAAGTAGAGATCTTCCAGGTAATCAGCAACAGATTGATACATGCTTGTGTTTTTTGTTTAATCTATAAGTTCAAGGCTGCCAGATTTAGCATTAGTAAAGGCACATGATGCAAGTAAGCAAGCTTATAGCATCAGCCAGAAAAAAAAAAAAAAAAAAAAACCCTTCTTATTTCACCCATCCACTCACTCCAAATGTTTGTCTACTTCTGCATTGAATCTATTTAATTTAAGCTATCAACTTCTACAATGACAGATGGAAGTTTGTTCCAGCAATCAACCACCCTCTGGCTAAATGTAAACTTCTGCACATCTAGCCTACAACTGTCTTTCCTCAATTTGAATTTATGCCCTCTCAGGCGATTATTCTGAGCAAGAGGAAGAATCCCATCAGTACTGAGCATGCTCAAACCATACAAAAACCTACACACCTCAATCAGATTACCTCGCAGGTGCCTAGTCTCCAGACACTGTAATTTGCAAAATTTAAGCCTTTCTTCGTAAGAGCAACCCTTTGTTCCATTCACTAATCTTGTTGCCCTTCTCTGTACTCCCAGGAGCTCTACAGCCTTCTTAAAATGAAGCCTCCAGACCTGTATACAGCACTCAAGGTGTGGCATGACTGCCTTATACAAGTGGATAATCACTTCCTTATCCCTACTAGAAAAATTCCTGTACATCATTGACAAGACACCATGAGCTACTCTTGCAGACCATCTGCACTGCTCAGAAAACTTCATATCTGCCTGCACAATTACCCCCAGGTCCTTTTCATTCTCTACTACTGTCACTGTAGTACCACACAGTTGATAGTGTGGTACTACACTGACACCCTGAGGTTACTGATTCCCATATGGAGTACCTTACATTTGTCAATGTTAAACTTCAGTAGCCACCTCTCAGCCCAACTTTTCTAGATCCTGTTGCAGCAGCGTAATGTCATTAACAACCCTGCTGACCTCTGTATCGTCTGCAAACTTGACATTAAAAGCCTGATATATCATCATCAATATCATTAATAAAAAAAAAAAGAAAACAACAATGACCCAACACCGAACCCTGGGAGATCTACTAACATTAGTCCACAAAGAGCAGTGTTCACTGATTACACATTAAAGACATTTATCTTACAAGGTTCTGGTTCTCTGTTCTAAAGTTCTGCAAATGGGATTGAAGAATTGATGATGGGATTCACTACTGGATATGCAGAGGAACAGCTGTTTTCCACGGTGTAATTTCAGTGTGTATATAAAGATCTACGAAGTGGCCAAATTAGTAACATGTTTTAATGACAATTTAATTGCTTATAGTTCAATGATATAAATTCAGCAGTCTCCAATACAGTGCAGTTCACTTGGCACGCACATGCAGAGAGAGAGAGAGAGAGAGAGAGAGAGAGAGAGAGAGAGAGAGAGAGAGAGAGAGAGAGAGAGAGAGCAGTGGGGGAGACCGATGGGGGCTCATTATTTTATCATCGAAGCAGATAACTTTGAGTGATCTACATAAGCCGTTGGACGACTGATACATAAAAGTATTTTGTGATTCACATACAATTCATTTCCCCCTCTCCATTCTTATTTTGTGTCATGTCATTTTAAATATATTTCGACAAGTTGAGTTGGAGATCACACACAAGAAATAAGAAACTACACAAGATGATTATAGTTACATGTGCATCAAACATTCAGTAACGTGCTTAATAAACCATCCACAAGAGAGAAAATCTGATGGTCATACAAGAACTGGAATTTGGAAAAGAATAATAGTGATACCATAATTATTAAGTAAACTAATAGAAATTGTTTCCCTCTCCCTTTAGCCACCAGAACCTGCATACACCATGGTTGAGTCATGGCATGACTCAACAAGGTGTTGAAAGCATGCCAGTGGGATGGTGGCCCACGCCGGCTCAAATGCTTTGCACAATTGCTATTAATTGAATAGTTGCATATCTATGTTCTAAAGAGCTTGTTGTTTGTTTGTTATTTGGTTTTTAGGCGCATTAGCAACTAAGGCCATATTGCTCCGGGGATATGTGGTGGTCACGGGCTTGAACCCCGGTCTAATCAAGAAGCGTGTGTTACACACTGCTGCTCCTGCCCACCTGGCTACGGAGGTGCCAAAAGCTTGTTGTCTCATCCCATAAGTAGTCAAAGGGATTGAGATCTGGTGGCCACCGCAGTAGGCCAAATTCACATTCATGTTCCTGGAACCAATTCTGTACAATTCCGATCTTGTGACATGACACATTATCCTGTTGGAGAACCCAATTGCATATAGATACATCTGCACAAATAACTTTCAGGTAATCAGTGGCATCTGAATGTTGAACCCACTAACATCAAGGGATCCAATGTGAAACAAAAAACACATCCCACACCATTACATAGCCATTACCAACCTGCACCTGGCAGGATAGGACTCATCCCATTTTTGCCATATCCTAGTCCTCCATAAGCACAAATCAGTAGGAACTGAGATTTGTCAGAACAGGCAACATTTTTCCAATGTAGTAGTAGTAGTGGCATGTGATGCAAGAAAGAACAGCATGTCTGCTGTTCAGTGTTTGTACTATAGCTGTATTCATTACAGGAATGGTGCCTGGTTTGGCTGTCAACTGCTATACACTATCTGTGATAAGGTATGAACAGTTGTGCATTCTGAAACATCTCTTTGGTTATCAATGTTGTACTGGGTTGCTATTTTACTGACTGTAGCCATTCTATTATTCTGCACAAGTCTTGCCAGCTTCTAATGGGTTATCACATCAACAAACTGTTTCCAATCACAGAATCGCCGAAATAGCTCCCAGATGTTTTCTACACATACCTAAACACTTACGCAACCATTTACAATTAACCAAAAAAAGTTTAAATGTGTTTAAAAGGTTTTAATAGTGTTTTACAATAATGATTAACGTTTTATACCCATGTTTCGAAAATACTGTATCAAAATTTTATTACATAGTTAAGAACAAGACACACACCAGGGTATTCACCACAGGATTCAGTACTCCTTAGTAGTAGCGGCCTCAGAGGCTGGAGAATAACTAGGGTTGGCGGACGGCAAGACTTCTGGTTTGGGAGTACGAGAAGTTTTAGGCATTGATGCAGAAGTCGTCCTTTTCAGGAATATTGCGAAGGGAAGCGGCTTCTTTTGTTCGAACTTGCTAAACACGGCTGTGTATGGTGTTAAAATATTGTAGAGGCTTTCTTTGAACTTCCTTGCACGAATCACGTTATCATATTCGTAGTAGTCCACAAGGCGTTTGGTGTCACTCATTGCCTGTGCTAGGTTTTCCAAGTCTAACTTCTTCTCTTGGCATGGTTCTTCTTCCTCAACCTCATCCTCAGAGTTGGAACAAACACGTTCTTCAAGTTCATCATTCGTTAGTGTTGTCGGCTGCCCATCAATTAAATTGTTGTAGTTCTCCTCCTCTAAGTCTCAAAACTTATGCTCCCTATTTTCCTGAGTAACTCCTTTATTTCTGTGAAGGTTTTCTTGCACTTTTCATCTGGAATGGTTCGCAGTTCGTCTGGATTGAAGTCATGCACAAACTCTGGTCACAAGTTCTTCCAACAGATGTTTACAGACTTGTCCTTCCAAAACTGAATAACGTCGAGGTTGTCGTTGCTGTCCATGGCCTCAATGATCTGGAGAAGGGAAGTGTGGTTAGGGGATAGAAAGACCACCTCTAGGTCTTCATTTGCATAGTCTTGTGCATCAGTTGGGTGTCCTGGGGCATGCCCAGCACGAGGAGGACTTTAAACGGAAGGCCCCCTTCCCCCAGGTATTACTTCGGGGATGAAGCAGTGGTGGAAGCAGTTCAGGAAGAAGTCCATCCTTTTGCATTCCACATCCAGTATATTCTTGTTACATCCTCTAAGAGCTCTTGGGTTCTGCGTGTGGAAAATTAGGCCAGGCTATGTCATATGATCCGCTGGATTGCTGCAAACTATCAGCTTAACCTGATCTAGTGCTTCCTTGAATCCTGGGGGCTTCTCTTCGATGGCTATATAGTTATGCCAAGGCATCTTATTCCAGAATAATGTCTCATTGGCATTGAAAACCTGTTCAGGTTATATCCCTTCTCCCCGGGTAAGCTTCTTGAATCGCACAGGATAGGCCTTAGCAACCTCGCTCATAATCTTTACATTACAGAGTTAACAATACATCTTGAATTTCTAGAACTAGCTTTTGCTGGCAATGAAAGTGGTTTCCGCGGTGCGGCTGATACAAGGGGTTTTCTGCTGAGATCTGTTGTAAAGAACGTGTGTCTTAGTGAAAATCACAATAATGTTCACAGGAATTTTTTTTTTTTTTTTGTGGTTTTCGATCCAAATGAACAGCGCATTCTCCATTTTTAACATCACTTTATCATGTACATAAGCCACGTATTTAGCAGTAAGAATTCCACCAGTTTGTAATGCCTCTCGGATATCGGTTTCTTGTTTCCTTATGTATCATATGGTACTTTCATTGATAACAAACATGCAGCATACGGCCATGTATCTGAACCCATCTCGACATTTATCTAGAATCTGCACTTTCTTGTTCAAAGTCATCGATTTTTTGGCCCTTTTAGGCTTTTGTCCGTCACTAAGATGCACTTCGTTTAGAACCCATGGGCACAGTAATATTTTAAGCAGAAGTAGCCTAACGCAGACACACACACACACAACACTCAATGTGATACTGAAGAAATGCGTACCACTGATGGTGAATGCAGGGAGCAGCAGCCAAATTTTTAGTATGATAAATTTCGCAACAGCCAACATGAAAACACGAATCCTAAAATACATGAGTATACGGTCGGAGACCCGACCGTATACTCATGTATATTATGACCAGACCATCTTCATAAAAAATAAGGAACTCAGATTTTTTTTTTTTTAAAAAAAGAATTTATTTTTAATGTAGTTGTATTATTTATTTCTTTTTAAGAAATAAAAAGATGGAGAGATCCTTTCTTTGATGATAAAGATATATATTTGAAAACAAAATGTAGGTATCTAATGTGGATTTCCTTTTTGAATGGGAGAAGAAAAAAAAAAAAAAAATTCATGCTAATCATTCATAGTTAATTATAAATTAAGATCAAACAATAAAATTAAAAAACAAAGGTTTTTTTAGAAATACACATCTTTTTCATCACTGTGTCTGTCTAAATGCAAATCTTTTTCTGTAATATATTCTGCTGTATATGCTGTATTATATTCCATTTATTTACTGACTGTAAATGTATCTGTATTATTATTGTTATTTTCCTCCTGTGTAAGGCTCAAGCTGCTTTGGAGTAATAATAATAATAATAATAATAATAATAATAATAAAAAAAAGTATCAAACTGAGTCAAGACATTCAAGGCAAACAAAGAGTTGGCAGTTGTGATTAACCTGAGAATCACCCTGGTCTTACACAACTGGACAAACCAAGTGATGATCATGAGGCCATATCATCAATGTTTAGTTTATTTTGAATTTATGGTAGAGGTTATTTTTTTAATATTGAAAGAGGTTTTGGTTTGAAGGTCTTTTCACTGAAAGATAAGAAAAAGCACATGGAGTTTAAATAAAATACGCTGCTTGTAAAAATTATTATAATTTTTTTTATAAAAACAACCAAAAAATTTGAAGTAAACTTTAAAAAAAATAAACAAAGCAAGTAATTAATATTTCTGACACTGTTGTTCTGCAGAAAATTGCAATGAAGCTCAGTTTTTCCTACTTAAGTACTCTTGTTTAAATATAAGATCGATATCATACTTTTATTGTAGGAAATCTTGACCCAACACTCACATCAAACTAATCCGGTTAATGTAATATAAAATCTTTAAAACCGCAAACACATCCCAATTAAAGGATTGTCGAATTATATGATATTATATAAAAAACTAAACTCGTCTTCAATTCACATAGTCTGCAAACTGCTTTAAAGAAAGAGCCAAACGCAGCCAATGCACATCAACTTATCCCAAACTAAATCCATCAGCATTGATAGACTAGAAAGAGAAGACAATTGTCAAACTGCATTAAAACTATATTAAATTAAAACCGTATTAAAATATTCTTAGGCTGAACTTCTTAATACATGACCGAGCATTTCGGTCGTAAACCGTGCTCACAAGAAGTAATGAGTTAAAACAATATCCACTCTCTTATATTTTAAAATAGGCACATCGCGACAAGATTATTACCGTTAACCAATGTGAATCGTGCTATTCACACATGCGGGTAAAGGTTCACGAGTCTGAAATAGTATTAGTCTCTGTACATTTATAGAACAACAGTTTAATTTCATTTCAAAGTTAAAGTAATTAATTCACAGAGAGAATACATAAATCTGTTAATAGCTGAAACACTTGAAATGAAATTAAACTGTTGTTCTATAAATGTACGGAGACCATATACTATTTCAGACTCGTGGACCTTCACGCGCATGTGTGAATAGCATGATTCACATTGGTTAACAGTAATAAACTTGTTGCGATGCGCCATGGATATTTCAATATGGTTTTAATTTAATATAGTTTTAAAGTTTTAACACAGTTTGACAATTGTCTTCTCTTTCTGGTCTATCAATGCTGATGGGATTCTTCCTCTTGCTCAGAATAATCACCTGAGAGGACATTCAAATTGAGGAAAGACAGATGTAGGATAGATGTGCAGAAATTTGCCCTTAGCCAGCGGGTAGTTGGTTGGTGGAACAGACTTCCATCCCTTGTTGTGGAAGTTGATAGCCTAAATAAATTTAAGGCTCAGTTGGACAGGTATTTCGAATGAAAGGTGGGGTGAAATGGGAGTGTTTTTTTTTTTTTTTTTTTTGGCTGATACTGCATAAGCTTACTTTCTTGCATCATATGCCTATGCTAATGCTAGTTTGGGATAAGTTGATGTGCATCAGCTGCACTTGACTCTTTCTTGATAGCAGTTGGCAGACTACGTGAATTGAAGACAAGTTTAGTTTTTTTATATAACATCATATAATTCAACAATTCTTTAATGATTTTAATACTTAAAAAGATTGTATGTTACATTAACCGGATTAGTTTGATGTGAGCGTCGGGTCAAGATTTCCTATAATAAAGGCATGATATCGATCTTATATTTAAACAAGACTGCTGTTTATGCAAAATATAAACACATTTTTGTTTCTTTTTAAGACAATTATTTCTATAGGGCAGGCTCTTGTTATTTTTATTTCTTTATCCACTGACAAAAATTAGTAGTAAAAATTTCAGGTGAAACCATCAGCCATTTTTTTTTTTTTTTTAACTTCTTTTATGTGAACCATTAGCACAAATGAGCGCAACAAAATATGTGAGCAAATCAAAGTTTAAATGAAGGATAGCAATTTATAGTAAAATGAACAAACAATTTTATTTTTATGAGAATGATTTCACTTAAGTCACTGGAGCATTAGTGCTAGAATCTGGGAGTTTAAAACAACAACAGTCCCAAAAAAAAAAGAAAATGGTAAACAAAAAACAGTACATAATCATTCCATTTGGCATCACTACAGATCAGGCTAACAAATTCTTATAGCAACCTCAATTCTCTCAAAAATGCCCTCCTTTCACCATGATCTGTTATGTGAGAAGTTATAGAAGTTTTAGTTTGGTACAACTAAGTTAATTTTAAAATCAAAGTGGTTACATACCTTCAGGTGTTCCATTTTCATTCTGCTTCTGCCGATTTTTCCATTTGGTGAATTCGGCAAGAACTTTTTGTTTCTGACGTTTAGATTCATCATCTTCACCTTTAAAGTAGGAAATAATCTCTGTGTGTGTATGTATGTATGTATGCATATATATATATACACACACACACATATATGCATACATTGTTATATATATATATATATATGCACAATATGCATGCACACACACCATTCATTATATAATTTAATAAACAACAAAATTGAATAAAAATATTCAATTTTGTTGTTTAGTTATATTCTGTAAAATATGGCTGGGTACAGAAGACAGCTAAGTATATAAAGGATACTTCAATTCAGGTTTGATACTATAATTGATTGAATTTAGATAACTGATATTTTAATTTCCAAAGATAAGATTTGGGCTCTAATTCAAATATTTCTTTGGTAGCAATGAAGTGATTAAACTCACATGGCACAGAAACATTAAACTTTTGCCTTATCCCACTTAAGTGGGATAATGCAAAAGTTTAATGTTTCTTACACTCCCATACTTTTTTATACAAAACAAATCAATAAAGTTAACTTCATAAAAGTGTAATAATTTGACATCTTAATCTGAACAAGATATGTTTCTATCAATCACAGAACACTACATCTCTTTCAGATGTAGGAGAAACATGGCTAGTCAATTATTGTAGGAATTTAAGTTATCACCGGTGATTTTTTTTTTTTTTTTTTTTTTTTTGTGACATACATAGGGCGGTACATGAAAGCTTAATGCCATTTAAATTGAATCAAATTAACCAATTTAATACATAATGAATCACTGCTGACAATCATAGAAGATTTTATAACTTTTAGCCTACCTAACATGGTACTGAAAGCAGTAATCTGGCAAATCCAGAAATACCATTACTGTGAACTGCCAATTCATGAGTTACAATCATTATTTGGAAAATTAAAATTTATGTTAAGCCATTCTGATTTACCAGCCCATTATTTAACTGCATCACTGTTCAATATTGTTCATTTGGCCTATAAATAACATTCTACTTTCATTTTTGGTTTCTAGACTGATTACCATTACATTATCAGTCTAGGTCTACTGCTTGTTCTGTCTTAGAATCTATGTGCCTTTTAATAACCTAACTTAAACTTTTAACAACCCCACCCCCCACAATTCCACCCGTTAATGCCTGTACTCTTATTCTGTGTGTTAAACCTCTGCACTGCATCTCATCTGATGATATAACCAAGGAGTTCTCAAACTTTGCAATACTACCCATCCCCAATGAATAAAACTAGTGATGTGATTTTATCTGAGTTAGTTGGGTAAGAAATAAATACAGTAAACCCCCGCTATTCCTGGGGGTTATGTTCCTGAGAAATGCCGCGAATACCGAGTTATGGCTCCCATAGTAATAAAGGGGTTCCGTTCCAAAGTATGAAATATATAAGAAAAACTAGTCTAAAATTTTGTCTATGTATGTATTATATGTACCTTCATAATATGAATATGCACATAGACAGTACGTAGTGAAATGCAAGCATATGGCATTGAAATGAAAATAAGAAACAATTTAATATTAAATGTAATATTTATTAGAAATTTCAAACAAATCTTTCAAACCAGCGCCTTTGCTAACTAAAAAACTTATCTCGTCAGTGCTATCACCTGTTTTGCTAAAGTGTTGATAAAGGAGTTTTGCCTTTTCACGAATGTTGAGTGAACTTAACGGAATTTTATTTTTAGCTCAGTCTTCTATCCACAGATTTAAAGCCTTTTCCATTTTTTCTAATTTAACGTCACGAGTTACAGAGCAAATTTTTGAAGCAATTAGCGTGTTTCCACGGACACTACGACGGATTTTTTCTTCTGATTTCTTGATTGATCGTACTGTTGACGCGTTGATTTTATGTTTTGCCACTGAGGAGACACTTTCACAATTAGAAATTTTGTCTAATAACTCAATTTTATTCGCTAATGTCATCATCTTTGATCTTTTCACATTTCCCTTGTTATTCGTAGCCATATTTTTGTACGGGTTAGAAAGAATTTGTCCACAATAAATTCACTTTCTTCCGTTAACACACTCGAAAAAGTCTGTTTTACACTGCAAAATGGTAGATTTATCACTTTTGTAAGCATATCAATTTATATATTGATATTCCATGACAAGCGCATAACACATAATGAACAAGGATTAGCGAGAAACACCCTCGCAATTTTGTCACCCCCCTCTCCCCCACCCACTGAGCACTGTTTTGACCGGGAAAGATAATTTTAGCCACACTCATGTTTTTTTATGGCGGAAAATGTTCACGGCGCTTTAAAATTCACATTTTTTTAGGTTTCATTTTATATTAAATCAGCGACTGCGAATAGTGGGGGTTTAATGTATACTACTTACTTTAATAATTAAATTTTAAAAGTATATATATCAAATAAAACAATGATTGACCTTTATGAAATTAAAATAATAATATCTCCCCTCTAAGCAGTTTGAGAACTCCTAAATTTATTTACTATACTAGCATCAGTGTATAATGCAAGTAAGTGCATGGCTGTGTGTCGTTTTAGTTAATTCTAACACATTCCAAATAATGGTACCGTGTATACTCCTGGCAGGTCTTGTAACCACCAAATTTCTCAGATCTGCACTCAAACAGAAGCAAAACAAGAGTCGATTCCACCTCTACTTAATACCATTAAACCATTCTACTATCAATTTTTGTTTATGGCTGCCATAAAATAATCACATTTTCTCCCATCCGAATAGTGTTTTTTTCTGAATTTACAAATAAATCACAATTTATTTTTAGATTTGCTTAACACTGCCTTGAGATAGCATCAGAAAATATTTTTACATCCCTTGTGCTAAAGTGTATCCCAACTATATAAAAACAGTACCATCTGTTAACAAGCACAGGCCATGTTGGGAAAAATTCTACCCATGACCATCGCCCAATTTCACCAGGCCAAACCGATCAATAAGGCTCTCATTGCAAATTCTGTCCTAGCTCACAGCTTTTCCAAAATATTATTGAGACCTATAATATCATCGTATAAATTTAAAAAGCAAAAATATCATATCCTACATACTTTGAAGCATGTATGCAAAGGGTTTTAGACAAGGATGGAAATTGCTTAAGTAACTTTGCAATCAATGTGAGTTTATTTGAAGCAAAATTCCAAGAAGCTATTTTTTGTTCAACTAAAGATAATAACAGTACAATTCAGAGCAGCATTGTGAAGAGGACAAAGGATCAGCAGAAACAGAAACATGGATAGACATCAAACTGTTCATAACTTCCTGAGAAACTATTATAAAATTAAATTCACAAACATGATCATAATGATCGGCGCTTACTACACATCGTATAGTAAACGGTACTTTACTATGGCGAAACCAATTATGAAAGTATCACTGAAAATATGCTCAATAAATTGCAACAATTAGGAAATAAAATGAAATTGGGTCATTTCTTACACTCCCAGACTTTTTTAAACTCAGAAAATTTTGTTTGTCTGCAAGGCCAATTTACTACTTGCAGGATCATGATAGCTTTTAAGTGGTATTAAATCTGGCAGTGGGTCAAATGGGTAAATCTACCAAATACAAAGGGTACTAGGAAAGTTTTGCAATATGACGCAACAATGAATCACAGGAAGCTGCTTGTTGCTGCATGTTGAGACATGTTCATACGTGCATAGTAGCCGCCGTGCCAAGTCGATGGGCTCAGTTATTCATTAGTAGTGAGAGTGTAAAGTGCTTGCGATGGCATCGTGGTCACGAAATGAGATAAGGACAGTTTTGCGGTATAATTTCGTGCGTGGTTTAACCATAGACCAGTGCTTAGAAGAAATGACTCTTGCACTAGATGATGATTGTCCACATCGTACAACGATATTCAGATGGTATAGAGAATTCCAAAGGGGAAATTTCACTCTGGAGGATTCGGAGAGGCCGGGAATGCCACGAATGTCAGTTACGGAGGAAAACGTTACTGCCGTGAGGAAAATGCTTGACGAAAACAGGCGTGTGACCTACCAACAGATAGAGGATACTTTGGGCCTAAATGCACCAGCAATTCGTTCGATTCTGCAAGATCATTTGCACGTGAAGAAACTTTGTTCTCTCTGGGTACCGCATCAACTGACTGAAGAGCAGATGACACAACGTGTGACTTGGTGCCAGGAGATGTTAAAAAAGTTTGATAAGGGACAATCTCTGTATGTGAACAACATCGTGACAGGTGACGAGACTTGGCTGTACTATTACGATGTGCCGACCAAGGCTCAAAACAAAGTTTGGGTCTTTGATGATGACGACACACCCGCAATTGTCAGAAAATCCCAATCTGTAAAGAAGAAAATGATAGCTGTATTTTTCAAATCGAGTGGAATTGTGGAACGTGTCGTTTTGGACACGCAGAAGACAGTCACAGCTAAGTGGTATACTGAACAATGCCTGCCTAAAGTCATTGGATCTATGAAGAACCTGTGGCCAAAGTCAAGAATGGACACCTGGTACCTCCATCACGATAATGCTTCAGCTCACCGCGCCAAAGCCTGCACCGAATATTTGACCACGACAGGACTGAAACTTCTCGAGCACCCTCCCTACAGGCCAGATCTTTCTCCCTGTGACTTTGCATTGTTCCCGCATATGAAAATGAAGCTAAAAGGGAGGCGGTTTTCCAGTGATGAGGACTTTCTATGGGCTTGGGACAACGAGTGTGCTTTACTCCCTAGTGAAACTTGGCAGAACTGGTTTAAAGATTGGTTTCGGAGGATGGAGAGGTGTATTGAATGTAGAGGAAATTACTTTGAAAAAATTAAATAAACAAAGCTGTATTGCAAAAACTTTCCTAGTACCCTTTGTACAGCCAAGTCTCGTCACCTGTCACGATGTTGTTCACATACCGAGATTGTCCGTTATCAAACTTTTTTAACATCTCCCGGCACCAAGTCACACGTCGTGTCATCTGCTCTTCAGTCAGTTGATGCGGCACCCAGAGAGAACAAAGTTTTTCACGTGCAAATGATCTTGCAGAATCGAACGAATTGCTGGTGCATTTAGGCCCAAAGTATCCTATATCTGTTGGTAGGTCACTCGCCTGTTTTCGTCAAGCATTTTCCTCACAGCAGTAACGTTTTCCTCCGTAACTGACGTTCGTGGCCTTCCCGGCCTCTCAGAATCCTCCAGAGTGAAATTTCCCCTTTGGAATTCTCTATACCACCTGAATATCGTTGTACGATGTGGACAATCATCATCTAGTGCAAGAGTCATTTCTTCTAAGCACTGGTCTATGGTTAAACCACGCACGAAATTATACCGCAAAACTGTCCTTATCTCATTTCGTGACCACGATGCCATCGCAAGCACTTTACACTCTCACTACTAATGAATAACTGAGCCCATCGACTTGGCGCGGCGGCTACTATGCACGTATGAACATGTCTCAACATGCAACAACAAGCAGCTTCCTGTGATTCATTGTTGCGTCATATTGCAAAACTTTCCTAGTACCCTTTGTATAAATGCTAAATGGAAAATGACCAAATAATGGTATCAAAGAAGTAATCTTTGATACCATTATAAAGTTGCAGTATGAAATATGCCAAACTGATGAATAAAGAAATGAAGCACAATAAAAAAATTCGAGCTATGACAACACTAGATGGAAAGGACCAAACCACATTGTCACACAAACTACAGAGAAATTTATGTTTTCTAAATAGGTATAGGCAGTTCTGCTATAATGTGGTACATGTGTTCCTAAAATCTCCGCATTATGGTATTTCATGCATTAAAAATAACAGAGCTCGTGAGGAAAAATAGGGACGGGGCAGAGCACTCAAAAAAAATGTTCAGTCTGCTAAGTAAAACACTAAAAAAAGTTATAAACCCAATACATATTACAGTACGTATTAATTATTCCGATTATCACATATATTCTTCCAATTTTCACTTATCATTTAATTTTTTTAATTGGTAAGGTAATAAAGTGTAAATTTGTGCTTAATATAATTGGTTCACTGTACAACCAAATCACATTACGATGGACTCGCCATAGTAAAGTACCGTTCACTTTTATAGTCCATGGATAATATTCCTCCTATTTTTGCTAATTAGAATCGCTGTTTAATAGAATTAAAATTCAATTCACAAACATGATCACAATGATGGGCGCTTACTACACATCATATAGTGAACGGTACTTTACTATGGTGAGTCCATCGTAATGTGATTTGATCGTACAGTGAACCAATTATAAAGCGGGGATCCATTGTATTTTTAACTATTTACGTGAAACTCTGGATAATTGGGGCAGCTGCTTAATCGGGCCAAAATGCACTAGTCCCGATGTGTCCCAAATAACCGGAATCGACTGTATTACAGGAAATATAGCTTGACTAGAATCTCTGCGTTATGGTACTTCATGCATTAAAAATAACAGAGCTTATGGGAAAAATAGGGATGGGGCAGAGCACTCAAAAAAATGTTCGGTCTGGTAAGTAAAACACTAAAAAAAAAAAAAAGTTATAAACCCAATAAAATTTCTAGCACAGGTAAACATCTAAAATTTAAACATCTTAAATTTCTTTCTTTCTTTTTTGAATTGTAAAATTTAAAACAGTAAAAAAGATACGCAATCAACAATCACGAACACAGGAAATACAAATTGTACAAGCGAGACAAGTTTATGAAGCTTAAAAAATAGGAATGAAAAGAAGATTCTGAAAATTTATTCGTTTTTTATATGATTGAAGATTTCACGGAAGGAGAAACACATTTCACCACAATAACCCACAGAATTTCAGCTATCTGTATTATCCCAAATGGATTAAGACTGAGTTTACTACCCATTCATAATCAGATTGCACTAACAGAAAAGCCTAGTAAACCAGAAACTGCAAATTGTTTTATGGTAGTGACCTCTAGAAATGCGATTCTTTGCTCACACCATCACCCCTCAGGAACATTCTGTTCAAACAGAAAAATGCAAGCTCCTGAAACCTCAAGTTGGCATTCAATATCACGTGTTACCTTGTGAATACAGCGAATAACAACAGTGTCTCCCTGACTAATACAACTACAGTAAATGGGAAATATAGCTCTCACACATTTGACATTTTTTAACCTTCATAAACTTGTATGCTTTGCTGCACAGGTTGCTACATTCAGCTTGGCGCCGGGTTTTGCATTCACCTCGTGTTACTCGCAGACGGAATCCCACACAAACCAACGTGAAAATCGCGTTGTACTCGCATTGTCCCCTAATATATCAGCCATGTTGGAGCAAATTTGCATTGCAAAAATGTACATTATAGCAGAACTGACTGTATCTGAGAGTTGTAGTTTTTGAAGACTCCCACCTACAATTTTACTTTTCTGTTATTTTAAATTTAGAAAATCAGAAACTGTCATGTTTAGTCCTTAAAAATGGATCATTTAAATAAGATAATATTTAAATCAGTGAAATACATTACACAATAAAATACTGTTGTTGTTGTTGATGGGGTTTTAAGTGCAATGGCTACTTAGGCCATATTGCACTTATGAAAGTGGTGCATACTGCCTGCATTTTTTGATTTAGAAGCAGTTAAAAATGGCTATACAATATTCATTTTAGGAAGGAGAAGAATCCTGTGAGATTAGATTTTTTGCCTATGATATGGCTAAGCAACAAAGGTTCTTTTAAGTTTGACAAAGAACTGAATGACAATAGTCGAGCATTATTATATAGAGTACATTCCAGAAGTATGTGTTTGACAGTGAGTGGTGTATGACAATGATTACAAAGAGGAGGGTCATTTCCTGACAAAAAGATTTTTCCAAGGAAGATTTTCCTTCTTTAGAAAGGCACATTGGAATTTATGATCAAAGTTAGATGCACTGCTAACTGAATATTTGTTTGTTGTTTGTTACTTCTGTAGTATCATGGCAGAAAGACAACACTGTATTTCAATCCTTTCATTAGATTTGTACGTACAGTTGCCTTTTGTGTAGAGTCAAGTCTTAATGGACCATTGCCTGCTGGTATTGTATTATAGTTTTCTGTCTTCTTCTTTAACTCTAAGGTTTCATGGTCACTAGTGCCTTAGCACATATTCAAAACAGAACCCCCAGTCCAACAATACACCAACACTAGTTGCCATTAGTATTGCTGTATGATGTACTGCTGGAGTGGGGTGTTCTTTTGAATTTACGCTATGACAACTGCCTATAAATTTCTTATATTTAATGGCCAGTTTCCTTATGGGGTTATGAAGCAAAGGAGACTAAAAACTAAAATTTAAACATCACACAACAATCAGATAAAATCCATTACCTTTCCAGTATACTTACTCCTGTAACAAACAAGTGTGTAATAACAAGGGATTGAGAAAAACTAAAAAATAAATAAATTACAATAAACTATTTCCAGACAATATGCTTTCCTTGAAAAAAAAAAAAAAAAAAAGGAATTTCTGTCAGGAATTCACATGTTTATGAATCATACAATAGATTTTAAACAGTGAGATGGGGTGGCATTTTAACTTGTTACAGACCAAGTATTCTGAATGGCATTTGATTGTTTCTCTTATAAATTATCATTATTTTCTGAATTACCCTTATTTTACACATTTGCAGAGTGATTTATTTAGTTTATATTTTACCTAATGGTGGCAGCAAATATTTAGGTTCAATTCCTTGAGCAACCTGAAGAAGAGCACTACGGAGATCTTTTACAGTTTGGTGAACTTCTGAGGAGGGGACTGAGTACTGCAGAAATTTATCATTTTCAGTAGGTCTAAAAATATTAAAGAAAATCAAGTGACAACAACAGCTATAATTTTTATTTCAGTAATGGCTGTTCATTGAACAATTTCAATGTAAAAATTTACCACTTATATATATTAATAAAGTCATAAAAAGAGCAGAGCAGAGTTTGTTAGCCTGTTTTATACATAACTTTTTTGGTCTCTTACACAAATTAATAAAAAGACAAAATGCATTGGTGAATATTTCATGGGTTTTGAACTCAGTAAGTGCAGCCTATGATGGTTGCTCGATGACAATGTCTTTCAAATGTAAAGTACCCTCAGTGCAAATTTCAGTTTCACACATGGAACTAAATCTAGCAAGTCTTGAGGACAGAAGAACAATCGTGGTTTTAGGCCAGAAATTCACGCTCCTTCAATGCAGAATGAGCAGAAGCACTGTTGTACTGGAGAAACCAATCAGGGCACAATTTCTTGAGATTATTTTACTGTACACCCTCCTGTAGATGCCACAGAACACCTCTGCAGAAATGTTGGCATTAGCAGAGGCATATGATGCAAGAAAGCAAGCTTATGCAGCATGCAGCATCAGCCAAAAAAAAAAAAAAAAAAAAAAAAAAAAAACACTTCCATTTCACCCCTCCGTTCGTTCGAAATACCTGTCCAGCTGAGCCTTAAATTTATTTAAGCTATCAACTTCCACAACAAGGGGTGGAAGTCTGTTCCACCAACCAACTACTTGCTGGCTAAAGGCAAATTTCCGCACATCCATCCTACATCTGTCTTTCCTCAATCTGAATTTATGCCCTCTCAGGTGATTATTCTGAGCAAGAGGAAGAATCCCATCGGCATTGACCATGCTCAAACCATTCAAGACTTTATACTCCTCTATCAGATCACCTTGCTGGTGCCTGAAGAAGAGCACTACGGAGATCTTTTACAGTTTGGTGAACTTCTGAGGAGGGGAAAACTTAAAAACTTAAGCCTTTCTTCATAAGATCAACCCTTTGTTCCATTCACTAATCTTGTTGCCCTTCTGTGTACTCATTCCAGCAGCTCTACATCCTTCTTGAAACGAGGCCTCCAGACCTGTATACAGTACTCAAGGTGTGGCCTGACCATTGCTTCATACAAGGGAATAATCCCTCTTTTTCCCTGCTAGAAAAATTCCTGTATATCATTGACAAGACACCATGAGCTACTCTTGCAGCCCATCTGCACTGCACAGAGAACTGCATATCTGCCTGCACAATTACCCCCAGGTCCTTTTCATTCCCTACCACTGTCAGTGTAGTACCACAGAGTTGATATGTTGCTCATGGGTT
This sequence comes from Mastigoproctus giganteus, assembly GCF_048544385.1. NCBI lineage: Eukaryota > Metazoa > Arthropoda > Arachnida > Uropygi > Thelyphonidae > Mastigoproctus > Mastigoproctus giganteus. The sequence goes on from NC_143580.1 coordinate 135,130,310, forward strand.
GCAGTTTCCCATATGTAGTACTTTACATTTGTCAATGTTAAACTTCATTTGCCACCTCTCAGCCCATCTGCTCGACCTTTTCAGATCCTGTTGCAGCAGGATAGCGTCAGTAGTGTCCTTAACAACCCTGCCAACCTTTGTATCGTCTGCAAACTTGGACATTAAGCTTGATATACCATCATCAATATCATTTATAATTAGAAAAAACAATAATGGACCCAACACTGAACCCTGAAGGACTCCACTAATAACATTAGTCCACGATTACCATTGTCCATTGATTACCACTCTCTTTCTTCTCCCCCTCAACCATCCCTTTATCCACAGCAGCAATTTGCCTCCAATTCCACACTGCTCCAATTTGTGCAGCAGTCTTCCATGTGCAACAGTATCAAAAGCCTTTCTAAGATCCAAATATATGATATCAAAGTTATTCCCAGCATCCAGTTCTTTTGTGACTGCATCATAGTATCCAATCAAATTGGTCAGGCAAGACTTTCCCTTAACAAAACCATGCTGTGTCCGAGATATAACTGAAGTCTTGTCTAGATGATCCTGCAGTGCTTCTTTAACAAGTGCCTCCATTAATTTTCCTGGAACAGAAGTTAAACTCACAGGTCTATAATTACTTGTGTCAGCCTTTGATCCTCCTTTGTGAATTGGGGTCACATTTCCATATCTCCAGTCTATGGGTACCTCATCTGAGTCCAAGGAAGCTCTCATAATTATGGCTAAGGGTTTGCTTACTTCCTTTGCTGCCTCCTTTAATACAACTGGATAGATCCCATCCACCCTATGTGCCTTTGTTCCGTTTATCTTCAACAATTTATACTCCACTTTACTCTCAGTTATTACAAGATTCTCTAGCTTGCTGCCAGAGTTGAATACACCTCTGGCATTCACCTCGCTGAATAACTCCTCATGTGTGAATGTAGATGCAAAATATTTATTTAGTTTGTTAGCTACCTGAGCAGGATCATCAACAGTTGAACCATCGATATCAAGTGGACCAATCTGATTCACCCCCTTCCTTCAAGAGTTTATATAAGTAAAGAACTCTTTGCTGTTTTTCTTTGCATTCTTTGCCAAAGATTTCTCGTAATCTGCCTTCGCCTGGCTAACCTCCTTTGTAACTTGGTTACAGACCAGCTTATATCTATCATAGGCTCCTGTGTCACATATTAATTTATATGTATCCCATGCATTTTTCTTCTCTGCCATATGTCTCATTAGTTCATCTGACATTAAAGGAGGCGGCAAAGCAACCAAGAAAAGCCATAATTATGAGAGCATCCTTAGATTCAGGGGAGGTTCCCACGGACTGGAGATGTGCAAATGTATTCCGAATTCAAGGGGGATCGAAGGGTGACATGAGTAATTACAGACCAGTTAGTTTAACTTCTGTTCCGGATAAAATAATAGTCACTGGTTAAAGATTCATTGCAGGATCATCTAGACAAGACTGCAGCAGCAATTCAGACACAGCATGGTTTGTTGAGGGAAAGTCTTGTCTGACAAATTTGATTGGTTATTATGATGTGGTTACAAAGGAACTGGATGCAAAAAATATTTTTGATATCATATATTTGGATTTCAGGAAAGCTTAACACTGTTGCACATGGAAGACTATTTTACAAATTGGAGCAGAATGGTATTAAGGGTAAGTTGCTACAATGGATAAAAGGATGGTTAAGTGGGAGAAGACAGAGGGGTGGTAATCAATGGGTGCTGCTTTTCGTGGACTAATGTTATTAGTGGAGTCCCACAGGGTTCGGTGTTGGGTCCACTGTTGTTTTGTATATTTATCAATGATATTGATGAAGGTATATCAAGCTTAGTGTCGAAGTTTGCAGATGATACAAAGGTTGGCAGGGTTGTTAATGACAGTAATGGCAGTGTGCTACTGCAACAGGATCTAGATAATTTGGGCAGATGGGCTAAGAAGTGGCAACTGAAGTTTAACCTTGACAAATGCAGACAGGCTGCCAGGGCAGGTCATGGGGTTTTGTCAATGATATATAGGAATTTTGCTAGCAGGGAAAAGGAGGTGATTGTCCCTCTTTATAAGGCAATGGTCAGGCCACGCCTTGAGTACTGCGTACAGGTCTGGAGGCCTCATTTTAGGAAGGATGTTGATTTATATTGTAGTTTTAAGTGTTTTTCACCAACCTTATGTAGGATGTTGATTTGCTTGAGCATGTACAGAGAAGGGCAACAAGATTGGTGAGGGAATTAAGGGATCCTCTTACCAAGAGAGGCTTAAGTTCTGCAAATTGCAGTGGCTGTAGACTAGGCCCCTGGCACAGTAATCTGAATTCTGATGGAATCCTTCCACTTGTTCAGATTACGAACCTAAGGGGGCATAAATTCAAATTAAGAAAAGATGTAGAATTACAGATGTAGAATAGATGTGCGGAAATTTGCCTTTAGCCAGCAGGTGGTTAATTGCTGGAACAAACTTCCATCTGTCGTTGTGGAAGTTGATAGGCTGAATAAATTTAAGGAGGAACTGAACAGGCATTTGGAGGGAATGGTGATTTTTTTTTTTTTTTTTTTGCTGATGCTGCATAAGCTCATACACTTGCTCTCTTGCACCACATGCCACTACTACTACTACTACATCCATTTAGGCCTAAACCTTGAACAATATTTCTTAGTTGGTATGTAAAGCCTAATAGCTCCCAAGATAAGTTCTTTGAATGCTTCCCACTTTGAATTTGCTGTTGGTAACATCATCAGTTGGTCCTACTGTATAGAATTTAAATACTGTCTCAGACCATTGTAGTCGCCTTTACGAAAGAAAAAACCCTTCCCTTTACCCCTGATGGTAGTTACCTCTGAGTAAATCTCACTTCAGCACACTGTGATCACTGCCACCTAGTGGTTCCTTTATCTGTAGATTCTTAATGCATGAAGAATCACTACTGATAATCAAATCAAGAGTATTACTCCCTCTAGTTGCCTCTCGAACATGCTGATGTAGAAAACAATCATCCAATAAATCCACAAAAGCCTTGCCAGTGTGAGTGTCCAACCCACAAATTCCAGTCAATATCTGGGAAATTAAAATCCCCCATTATAAGACTCTCTGATTTACTGGCCCACTCTATTTCACTGTACAGTTTCTTATTATACTCATCAGAGTCATTAGGCCTATAGCACACTCCTACTCTCAATTTTGATCTCCCAATGCTTATGTCACACCAAACTGATTCGACACTGCAATGCACTGCACTGTTCGGCGATGTTGACTGGCTTCACTTCCTTGGATTTTATGTGTTTCTTAACTAATAGCATAACCCCTCCTCCCTTCCTATCCTGTCTATCCTTTCTGTAAACATTGTACTCCCCAAATTCCAGTTCTGCATTCCTTATATCTGTGTGACACCACGTCTCTGATATCCCAACAATATCTACCTTTGATGTTTTGAGCAATACCTCAAATTCATCAAATTTATTTACCCAACTCCTAGCATTGGTGTACATGCAAGTATACATGCACCTGTTCCTATTCTTAGCTACCCTAACACAACCCATGTGTTTACTTGTACCGCAATGACTCCCAGCAGTCATTGCGGTACAAATAAACATGTTGCTTTACTTTGTCTGTGTGGTACAAATTTCTGATGCACAACTCCATCAGTAACAACAGAACACAACCAGCATGCTTTTTGCAATGGGAAGAAATTATCTGACCTTTGTTGGTGGAGGTGAGTTTGGTTTCTTTCATGTTAAAGAATCCAAAGGGTTCTTTGAAAGGGTTGTATCCATTTACCCATGTTTCGTCACTTGTGATTGAACAGCAACTAAATGTAAACTAAATTTGGCAAGTACATTCTTCAGAGAATATCTAAGAAAGTTACAAGAAAAACACACAATTTGAAAAATAACCTGTTACACAATCTGCATGGTTGTACATACTGAATATGAAGAACAAGCAATCAATGCAGATACCACCACTTTTCTGTTTGACATTTTTGTGTGACAGCAATATCAGCAACACACAATGCATAGCATAACCTGCTATCAAGAACATTAATTTGGCTTTAATGGTATAGTACCTCCCATTCTGCGTGGCAATATTTGATTTGCCAGTCAGTATTCACTAACTCGTCACACATTGTCCTTTAGGTGGCCACAGAGCTAAAAGCCATAACGAGTAAGGTCTCGTAATAGAGGCTGTCATGCTACGTTAAATTAACAGCTGATTACCATCTAAGTGGTAAAATGCGGTCACCACAGTTCTCGTGTTCTTGTACAGATCTCTTGATACATGGAAGTGCTTCTCCTTGCATAAAAACTTGTTTCTAGGCAACCTTGATGTCATTGTGTTAATTTATTTGTAGTTCTTTCTCATGTTATTCATGGGCATCTACATATCACTGAATTCTCTTAAAAAAGACTGAAAAATAAGATTGTTATGTATGCTTGAAACACAAATTATTAAACAACTGTTTGTTGTATTATAACTGCTTAAATGTTCTTCCATGTATTATTGTTAATCATTTACAATACAGTTGAAGTTAGACAAAAAATTATTTATATGCTTATATTCTAATTTTATCTTTTTGCCATCAATGGTTAGTTAGTTATTTTGGTTTTTAGGAGCATTAGCAACTAAGGCCATATTGCTCCGGGATATGCGGTGGTCATTCCCTGACCTTTCCGCACCCTCCATATTTGGTGGTGACGGGCTCGAACCCCGGTCTAATCAAGAAGCGTGTGCTACGCACTGCTGCTCCTTCCCACCTGGCTACGGAGGCGCCCTGCCATCAATGTTGTCGTAATAAGACATCACACATATGCATTGTGAGTATAAGACTGTCGAACTCATGTGACTGCTACAGGCACTAATTTTAGGGAGGGAAATGAATGGCAGAATGTGTAAAATAAGTAGGAGAAAAAAGTTACAGATTAGAAACAATGTTTAAACCCATGTTCAGCTCCAAGATTATAGAAAATGTTTGTATAAGATGTTCTTTAAGAAGTGATGAGTAATGAGCATAATTCCAGTTTGAATACATCACTAAATATTCTGAATGCATATGTTCAATGAAGGAGAAAGTTTCTACTGCCGTAAAATAAAATATTTTTTCATTAGAGAAACCCTTTCAAATGGAATACAAATTCTAATACTAAAGAAGTAAAAAGGTAGGCAGAATGAAATAATTTCCTATTGAGTAAATGAAGATCTAAAGATTAAAGAGAAGAGGCTGAATAGAACTGTTAAAGAGAATTTCCACTGAGCATAGCAACTCACCGTCTGAATACACAATTTAAATATTTTATCATACTAATGTTAAAAGATTAGATATATTTAAACTTATGGCCACTAATGCAGTACATATGATAAAAAACTTTTGGATGTCAATTATTATTGACATCCATCTGCAAACACTGGTCCGCACATGAAAAAGTTTGGAAAACCTGGAATTAGGCTTTTGTGATAGATAAATAAAAATGGATAAAACATGGGCTCACCACTTTGATCCTGAGTCAAAACAATGAAGCATGGAGTGAAAGAGAGGATGATTTTGTGGTGATGGATGCTATGGGCACCTGGTTGGATAGTCCAGTGGCGCGCAAACTTATTCGCTCGCGACCCCTCAATGCAAACCCCGAGGTAGGATGACCAGTTTTTAGAGAAGAAAAATGACATTTTATAAATTATGTAGTAGAAAATTTTATTCGAGTACTGAGAAAGGAATAAAAAAACTTGTTTCCATTTTAATTTTATACATTAAAATAATTGTTTAATATTTTAATTGAATACAGCAAAAACAACAACTCAAATTCTTATTATTCGAGTAAAATTAAGAAAGAAACAATAAAAAATTAAGATTAAGAAACAATAAAAAATTGAACAATTACAAAACAATTAATGAGAAGAATGAGCCTGGATAACCAATAATATTTGGTCCATATTTGGTGCAATTTTTGAAATTACTAATCTCATGTCATCTTCTGGAACACTGTTTTGTTATTATAGCTGTTAATTTTGCAAAACCAACCTCACATAAATATGTAGACCCGAAAGATAGCAACATTTGTATCGCCATTTTCAATAATTCTGGATACTCGTCTTGAAGAGAAAGTCAAAATTTCCCCCAAGTAGTCTTGAAAAGAGCACATAAGGCTTCTTCAAATGACGGGTCAATAAGATCTTCCTTTTGCTGAATGGTAATTTCGGGACATGAAGAAATATCAAATGCAAATGGATCCCGAATCCAATACAACTTTTTTTCTGGAGATATATTAAATTATTTGGAAAAATTCTTAATTGTCATTGTTAGGTGGGCGGCAATGAAATTGTAAAATGTCAATATTATAACAAAATCAGAAAAGCATGGGAACATTTCAGTATTATTATGCTCAAATTTAGTTTTTCTAAAGATATAAGCTTCCTTTTGAAAGTTTTATTTTATCACTGAGTATTAATAAATTTGTTTCCTGTCCTCGAAGACACAAATTTAAATCATTAAGTTTTTCAAATACTGATGTCAACAAGGGAGCTAAGTTTTCCAAGCCATTTTGGATTTGTAAACAATTAAGCGAGGTTCTGATTTTTATCCAATAAAACTTCATGTTTGAGGTTAAAAACACGTTGCAACACTTTACCACTGGACAACCACCTCACTTTCGTATATAAAAGAAGCATTTCATCCCATTTCATCGCAAAGAATTGTGAAAAGTCTGCTATTTTAGTTTCTACTTTTTAACAAAGTTGATCACACTTATCGCATTATTCAAAACTTCGTGCAAATCAGTTGTTCCAAGTTAGATTATTTGTTTGAAAGAAAATAACATCAAAAATCTTCTTGCCCTTCGTTCTTCCTTTCAAAAGTTTGCAAAATAGAAAATTCTGTAAAATATTTCCCTCGTAGCAGTATCTCACATATACAATAAGTTGAGCAAGGTTTTAAACATCTGCGAATTCAACTAATTATATTGCAAAAATTGGACTTTCTCTCAATCGATTTAGTAAAGTGAATTTTATGTTGTCCGCGATAATTGTAATATGCTGCGAGACCATCTCTGGATAGAGGAATGGTATTTAAATTGTTGCTGTACTTTTCTCCATGCATAATCGAAATTATTTTTATAGCAGCAAGGAAAATAAGAGATTCAGCAATAGTATGTGATTTCAAATTTTTTCCTATTAAATATGAAACTTTCAACGATGCTCTTACAGCTTTACAAGGAACTGCCGTGTTTTTCTTCTTGAAAGACTTCAGACCTCATATGGTGTCAGCATGCTTTGGAAAAGGATTCAGCATTTTTCATTATCTCTGGATGTTTCGTACGTGTCTTTTTCATTTAATAGGTTCCATGCTTTCTTTAGCCAGTTTTTCATAACATATTTACGCACAAAGGATGTTGCTCATCATCAACAACACTCTAAATAAAGCTGCACTTCATAAATTCTTCTTGATATTTTCTATTCTTTTTGATTTGGAATATGATGGCTCTCTACCAGAAGTTGGTGGTTGCCCTATACTTTAAATAACGACAGCGACCAAAATTTCACATGTTACATTTCTTACCCTTTCAGCCTCTGAAATATCTGTAGCAACATTATTGTTGTTGCTCCTCGACCGTTTTGTTCTGATTACCCAACTGTCCATGGTAAAATATATAAAAATATTTTTTTCTTCTTAAAAACAACCATAATATAAAAAGTAGAAGAATAATGAAAACACATCCAAGTTGACGCGAAAACACCAATTTGCGAAGCAGAACAGACTTGCTATTTACTGCCACCGCATGTTCGCACCTCTGGCTTTAGGGCAATTTCAGAAATTTTTGCTGTAGGAAGCACGAATTAAGAGCTAAAGGGATTATGGTTCAGCAATTGGGTAGTACTCAGAAGTATTAATACACACTGAGAAGTCACTTAGCTGCTTTCTGTGTGTCCATAGCCAGTGAGTAAATTAAGGCTTATCACTCACAAGATCAATAAGCAAGAAAATCACCTGTATCACATGTGAAACAACCCAAAAAAATAAAGAGTGGCAATAGTGTTTATTCATATCTCAGATTTCGTTCGAGTAATAAGGTCGCTACACCTAAAATTTTGATAAAGTAATTTTAACAACAGATTTTTTAGCTTTTATGTACACAATAACTAATTTTATTTAAAAACTGCCATGACCCCTCTGGGGGTTGTGCCCCATAGTTTGCGTACCACTGGGATAGCCAACCACAAGATTTTTTTTTTTTTTTTTTGACAGGAATGTCAAAAAATGCCTTGAAACACTGCTGGGAAAATTATATTAAAATTGCAGGAAACTATGTTGAAAAACAAAAATACTTTCGTTGTTATCATCCAATTATTTCTCCTTGTGGGGTAGAGCAACTTGATCACCTCTTGTACGATTGAAATGGCTACAAACTAATAAAGTTAGGTTTTTCAAAGCCACTTCAACGTTTTGACCATACTTTCTCTAGCTGTGGCTAGATAAAAAAAGATCACTGCATGCACTTAGTATACCTTAAGACCACCATAACACGGAGCAAATTTTGTGGACATTTCAAAAGAAAAGAAAAAGGAAAAAACCCTTATGGTCTGGAAAACGTGGTATCTGTTTCCTTTAAGAAATTAAAGGTAAATTTCACCCGATTCATAGGTTGAAATCTTTAGATTTTCACTATTCTCCATTTTGACTTACCTGCAACACCATGTCACTAAAAGAATAACTTTATCTATTTTTATGTGAAGCTATTTCTCCTTCATGGGTCCTTTGCAGGATAAAGCATCAAGTTTGCTTAGTATTGAGAAATTCTGATACTTTAAGTTAAGAGTTGTCAGCATTCTAAAAGGATAGCCATCTGAGGCTAAGTAACAAATCCATTATCTAAAATAATAGGCCAGGGAAGAGAGGGGTAATAAAAAAAAAAAAAAAAAAAAAACCCCAGCAGAACACTCAAATCAACTCTACTTGGACATGCACAAATAATCATGATGAACTGTCATTGCCATTCGTGATGCCAATAACAATTTTCCTAAAATTTTTAGAAAATTCAAGTATGCAGATTTTGTCAATTTCTATGCCAGTAAAAAGACAAAGGGAAAAAATCTTCAGCATGGGTTGGTAGTACTTTTCATTGTTTGTTTGACAGAAAGATTTGCCTCAGATGTCCTTGTAAGAAAGATGATAGGAAACATCAAATGTAGATGCCTGCTCTCATACTATCAAGTACAGACTGTGCAGTATGGATTCATATCTATAAAATCCAAATATACTTGTGAGCCCAGCACTTATTTAACAACAGTGTATGAAGCATGCAGAATGAACTAAGAAACATCAGCATTAGATAGCTGAGCAGTAGCATGTTGTCTATCTCCCTATTATTTCGTGTCAAATATATTATTATTATGCCAGAAATTATTCAATTAAAAGGCTATGAAGTACTAAATACAGAACTACTGTAGTTTCATTAACAAATTCTTTTGGACTTTTAAATCTCTGTACATGCAGTGTAACAGACACCCTTACAACCAAAAGTCTGCTGGAGTTAGGTTGGACAAATTCTGCAGGCCAGGGATTGGGAGGTATATTATGGCATGCATAGCTCTTGCGGCATAAAAATCTCAACAACAACATGGTTTTGGAAAATGGCAATGATAATTTGTTTTTCTGTGAAGATTCTCGCAGGATCTGGTTGACATTGGTGTCAAGCCCTTTATTGTCAATAAAGAGCTTAGCACCATTCTGCATAAAAATTAAGCTACTGATGATTAATTGAGTTATCGATTTCTAAAATAGGAAAAGGTGTTTACAACTACCCAGCACATAACTTCAACACAAACATTTTATATACAGTAATACCCCGACTTACGCTACCCCGACTTACGCGAACTCGGAGTTACGCGGTTCTTGATTTTTTCGTTTGGCAACGCTGCCGCCCACTATCTTCAAGGTCGTTTTTCGTATGTTATCGATATACGGTGCGACGGCGGAGAATGAGAGCGAAAGATGAACAAAATTCAACTTTGCTGCTTTTATGTTTTTTATATCAGTGAAGGGGAAACACATTTCACCATAATAACGTAAAAACCAACACAATTCCAGCAATCGGTATAATCGCAAATGCAATTAGATCGAGTTTACTACCAGTTTATAACAGATTTCACTAGCAGAAACGCAACTGGATTTTTATTGTTTTATGGTAGTAACCCCTAGAAATGTGAGGTGTTAATAGTGTATCTCTGCCTTTATGGTGTTGTTTATTCAGTTGCTACATGCGTGCAGCTTTGTTTATGCGTATCAAGCGTGCCTCCTCGTTTTGTAATTGTGCTTTATTCCCTAAAAATGAGTAAAATACTTAATTAAAAGTGTGAAAAGGAAGCGTCCTGGTGAAGACACTGCAGATTCAGAGAGAAAAAGAAAAGCAATTATCGATAAACAGAGGCGGACTGGATCAAAAATTCTTACCCGGGAAAATTTATAGTGGCCTCATACTATGGTTTATGGCCAAAATCACACTGGCCCACCGGGGTTTCCCCGGTAAGGCTTATGGCCAGTCCGCCTCTGTCGATAGAGAAAAAATATGAAATTGTGAAACGCTTTGAGCGAAATGAAAGACCATGTGATATTGCACGTGCTACAGGCCTAAACGAAGCAACGGCGAAAAGCACATGACAATTGCAAACTTGACAGGTTGAAAATTGAAAAGGGCTCAATTGTAAAGGGCTTAAAAATTTTAGAAAACATAGACTCCAACGAAGAACGCGTTATAGCTACAAAGCAAGGAATAAAAAAATTATTAGCTTGCTACGAATAAATTCTGCGTGAAAAAAAGAACGCGCTGTGTCGTCAGACGAATTTGTTAGATTTTATGAAGCCATCGACATCGAAATAACTTTTTAACATAAGTCATTTGTTTTTTAATACATATTTTGTATTAATATGTATAAAGAACTGCCATTTTATTAATATTTTTCTTCTAAACTAGTGTTTTTGTTAGTCCTTGGTCCCAATTAAGCAAAATTTATATGTATTTATATGCAAAGTTGTACCCCGACTTACGCGAATTCGACTTACGCGATTTTCGTCGGACCCACCTATCGCGTAACTTCGGGGTATTACTGTATCACAAAACATAACAATTAAATATAATCTAAGGAAATAAGATTGCATTCTTTTCAGAATACTCATTTCACTATCTGTCAAAATACTCTACTCGAGCCAAAAATATCACTGAGTTTTAAGTGCAGCAACATGTTTGGGCAGTGCAAGAATCCCAGTATAGCAAGACCTTGGGTATTCGGAGTAGCCCATTACCCATTTTCTGAAATTTAACTGATGCTCTAGTAGTAACCTCTTTGAGCAATTTTTCTGATTTAAAACAAACATTTTTGCAGGCTTATTTCTATATCTTTAGAGTGAAAAAAAAACTCTACACCAGTGCTTGAGACAGAACCTACAGTCCTCAAGCCTGATTGTTGGAGATTGCTTTGAAATTGAACTGGTCATTGTCACTGGCATTGTCAGAGTTTGTGTTCACTGGCATTTTGCTTGCTAAAAGATGCAGAATATTTTATGGAAAAACTCCCCCCCCCCCCCCCACATCTGAGAACTGATAACTAAAGCCCTGACAGAAGAGACTGGCAAAAATTCTGTCTTCAAGAAAATGTGAATGTTAGTGAAAAATAAAAAATAACTGTTGTGATTAATGTAATGCAACTCTCTGGCTGTATCGGGTGACTGTACAAAAGCTAATTAACTCAATCATTACGAAAATGAAAGTATCTGGTATTGGGGACTCGTATATTTACAATAATGTTTACAAATCTTGAAACAATTGAAAAAAAAAAAAGCACTATTCCTATGGATGACACAGCTAAATGATCTTCAGAAAATTCTTCAAACCAGTAATAGGATCTGAACTAAAATCTTTCAACGTCAATACAAGCAAACTAAGACAGTCCTTCAAACAAGCGATAATTGGCAAACCATTATTCCTACATGGAAGACAGTCCCAAGCTAAATAGGCTTAAGAAAATTCTGAGGTACTGTTTATTTTCAGCACACTGTGGATCATGCACAGTTACTTATGAGTCATTTTAACATGTACATTAGGGCTTTCACTGGATTTTCAAGGATAACTTCTGCCAACTTTAAACTTCCCCTACTAGGATTGTCAAAGTGTGAAAACATTTAAAAATGAAAATGCCTTTTCCATTTTATTTTTAACAAAAATAATAGCATTTAAGATATTCAATGCTGAACATCATAAATTCTAATTGCACGATGATGGTGGCATATGAAGGTCCTTACTTTGGAGTAAATGACCTTCTATGTACAATCACATGTAATTCCAATTCCTATATCAAAAAAAAGAACTTCTCTGAATGAAATAAATGTTAACATATAATATGTAAATGCTAATAACTAATCAAACTGCATGCTCCTTAATAATACATTATATAAGTAATGGCAAGTACAGTCAAAAGGATGAATTACAAAATATTAAATGACTCACTTCTCTATCTTTGCTAAGGTAGTTTTCAGCCCCCACTGTAATTCATCACACATTTTATTGTAAGACTGGGATTCTATCGTAGTTCTCCATGACAGTCTGTCATTTACCTAGGAAATAATTATTTTCCCTCTGAATGCAAAGCAAATAAAATATAGCACAAATTACAAAGTTTCTTGTGTTATTATCAGTATAATAGGTAGCTCAACATGTGTGTACCCTATGATTTTGATTTAAGCATATCACAATGACACATAATTTGCCCAATTCTTTTCTCCCCCTTTTCTTATATAAAAATCACACGATCCATATTCTAAAATTCATTATTGTAAGAAACTTCGAATTTTTAAAACAAGATTTTAGCTAAAAATAAAATAAATTCATTATTAAAATTACTGAAAAAATTGTAAATAACCTAATGTGAATTTGAAACTACTATATGCATAAAAATAGACACTTTATTCTTTATATAACATCAGATTTCCATGGTTTGTTAGCACTTTTCTAAGTGAATACATAAAGTGACAACTAAAATTTAGTGAGATTCTCACCCCCCCCCCCAATTAAAAAAAAAAAAAAAAAAAAAAAAACTGTCATTGGATAAAACTAGAACTCTATCTTACTCACCACTGGTCTCATGAGAAGAGAATTAAGTGTCATACCTCATATTGTAAATCACTTATGCCAGATCTTAAGAATAAACATCTGAGATAAGCAGATGAAAATTTTAAATTCCTTTCCATATTGATAATGCAACAGGAGAGCAAGTGGTTATAAAAGCATAATGTCGTGTGGAAAAAAAGTTCTTTAAGCAGTTCTGCATTCCATAGTTATTAACTGGTGGCTTTTTTTTGTTGGTGCATCGGCTTCTGTGGCCATAATGCACCTCCCAAGGCTTTTGCAGTACTCTGATCCAAGCCCGAGGCGGGATGCGAACCCGCGACCTTTGGGTTGCCAGGCAGGCACTTTACCCACCTGGCTAGCCCGGTCGGCATTAACTGGTGGTACATGAAATAATCTCTTTTCTGTGATAATACAGTGGGAGGTCAGAGTTTGAATCCTGTCAAAGACTGAAAGAATTCTTTATGGAAGAGAAAGCCTTTAAGGAGCTCCACCTGAGATCAGCAACTTCAGCTCCTCCTCAATTTGTACCAGGTTTTTTTCAGGCCACATGACACACAAATTGGTTTGAAGACACACACAGCAGACTGGAGCAACATGGTATAAAAAGCTAATGTTTGGTAAAACCAATAGCAAGGGAGCAAACTACCAGCTATTTTTATTACACATCATCACACAGATAACATTAAAAACAGAAGGAAAAAAAATTTGCCATTTTCTTGTTTTCCAGATTGTAGGTAACTGTTCTGAGCCCACTTCTATCATGGGAAGGTGCTTAATCATACCTAAATCCATCCCCTACTTGACAATTATTAATTATATGAACTCCTGAGAAACCTTCTCACAACTATGTGTTCCAGCACTTGTCAACTAATCACTTCCCAGTTCATCACAGTATCTATTATTAAATTTAATGCTGCAGGTCCAAATAAATGAACACTACTGGTAGTTAATGAAGAAATTACAGAAACAAACTAAATGTCAACCATCGAAATTCTTTCCCAATTCATATCTACAATCAAAACCTGAAGATTGCCTGTTATGATCATTTTCTCTAACATGAAATCCAGATTCACAGCTGGTAAATCATGCCAGCAGTCCAAAGAGACACGTCAATTATAACGGGGAAGGAGAGAGAGAGAGGAAAAAAAAAAAAAAAAACCCTTACATTTTTATATATTAATTTTTTTTTTTAAATTGCTATTTTTATGTGCAAATCATCTTGGGCTACTGATTAAACTTTTGAACAGTGTCTAACTTTTGGTGCAATTTTCAGATGCATGACATTGATTTCCAGCTTTAACAGACCTGCTATCTCCAATTTCAGTGAGTTTTTTTTACACTTCTATTTTATTCTTTTGTTAAAACCTCATTTTATACGTTATTATTATCTTTTTACTCAATTTAAGTCCTTAGCTTATCTGTACCAAGGCACTGCCTCATACTGGATGCAAATAAACTTTATATTTATATCACAAACAAAATAACCAGATAAAATACAGATTTCTACTTGGTGCACTCGGTACAATTGGCAAAATTCTACAGGGTGTACCTATGCTTGGAACCTTAGGTTGTACCTGTATGTTGTTGGTTAAAACCATTGACAACTAAGTCCATGTTGCAGCATGTATATTGTCTGTAAACTGAGTGTGTTCTGAGGTTGATTTTCTGTTTGCTGGACAGAAAACCACAGTTTCTAAAGAAAAAATCATGCTACCCTCGCCTAAGACTGATTAACTCAGTCACGTTGGGAAAAATACCCATAAAAATTCCTCCCGGTATGGGGGAGGATGGTGATCCTACCAACTGTGCTAACCATGAGGGCATAGGTTGTAGCTTTGCTGCGTGGCAGTTGTTAACATAAGGTTTTAAGGACACAAGGGCTACTAAGGCCAAATTAGCGTGTTCACAGTGATTCAGAAGAATAACATTATATACTTGGTATAAGCCAATACATTTCAGATATAGAAAAGAGTTTCTAAATGCATTTACATCACTTCCATTGAAATGGGATAATGTTTGAGGAACTTGTATATTTTGGAAAGTGACTGGAAAGCAATTGAGTTGAAAGTTATAAATGGGAAAAACTAACTAGCAAATGCCCGGCTCTGGTAGGATGTGCACTGAGGTGAATTTTCTCCAGAAAGTAAGAATAGTATTTCCTACACATAGGTACTTTCAATTTTCAATTAACCAAATAAAACTGCACTGACGTCACATTTAGATCTCCTCTAGGATTCTTTTCTCAAGACAAGTTGCTATACTGCAGAGGAGAATGGACTCTTGTCTGCAATCAATGCAACTTTATTCAGTTAACTGAACATGCCTCTGTGTAGGAAATCTTTTTGATACTCCTGGATATCAAACAATAAATCACAGGAGTTCCCATTTTCTACCTTTTGACATTTAATCTTAATCAGCCAACCATGGTGTGGCAGGCCAAAAACAATCTGACACTGCTATCCTATATATATACAAAATTTGTAGTATATTGTATATAGAAATGTGTAGAAGAAGATTTTGATTTTGATTTAAACCTATTGAATATACGGTATACACTGTGAGCTCAACTGAATGAATAAGGAATGTAGCGATATATGGTATGAAGAAGAAAAGAAAGAAGAAATAGACAGGAAATTAAAATAAAGATAAGAAGTGAAAAGACGACCAAAATAAGATAACATTGCGGTGTCTTTCACAATCTGTGTCATCATCAGAGGTCATCCACCGAAATTATGAAAAAGACCGCAATGTTCTTGCTTCTGTTTCCAACATGTTCTGTATGCTGTGGTGCATGTGAGCTGTTGCCACATGTTAAGAATGAAATATTAAAATTATTTAAAATTTTGCGGTAAGAGTAAGGTCTAATAGATTGTGCCAATAAAAGTGGTTAAATTACGTAGTGTGCATACAGATCATGGATGACCTTACAGAAGCAAGTGAAAAGAATTGAAAAACTGAAAAAACTAAAGTAATGAATATCGGAATAGGCAGGAAGAAAGGGACTTACCGTTACTTTGTAAAACTGACAAAACGACCAAGATGGCGGCGTGCCGGCATATTTATGTGTGGGTGCGCTAGCGGCTCCTAGCGTTAGAATGTGTGAAAAAAAAAAAAAAAAATATATATATATATATATATATAATAATTATGGTATGGTGTCTGTATAGATTGAAAAATGAAATAAGTGGTGATGAATGCAGTTAAATACATGATGTCCAAACCGTCCAGGATAGTTGAGAAATATAATAGCTTACAAAGTAGCAGTGAAAAGCAGCTAAACTTTGTTAAGGCGAAAAATAGATTGGGTAAAGTAAGAAGGTAGTGTCCCACATATTGCGTTCAGTAGACTAATGGCTCACAGGACATAAGGAGTATGAGGTTAGTTGGGCTCGGGTAGTTCAGGGTTGCAAATCCGTTCCTATAGTTAGGACCCTGAACGAAGGTCTGGGAGTGAGTGTATCATGTATTTAAGGTCAGTTGGGTGAAAAATATATGGTAGGTATATAATGAAATGAAAGTAAAAATAAAAAATAATAATTAAATTATATACAAGTTTAATACACTGTGTTAGGCCAATTGGTGGGTACAAGTTTTCTAGGTTGTAAGACACCACAGAGGCCTAGTGTATTGTATTTGAAGGTGGTAGATGACTTTCATCAACCGGTAAAACCCATGTTTAGTCTCTAGAGCAAAGTTTCCGGCACCCCCCTCCTTCCACCATACTTCTCCTTCAACCCATGCACGGTACTAAGTACTATAGGTTTTGATACCTTTCATGTTTGGAGTTTTCATAACAAAAAAAAATTATATACTTGGCGTATAAGGGTTTTTTCGTTGTTGAATAATGATTATGCTGTTTATTTTGATGTCCCATAGTTTTTTATGCTTTACGATGTTAAGGGCTTTACAGAAGTGGTAGCAAAGATATGCTGTAGGAAAATGGTTGTTTATTAGTTTTTTGTATAGCATCTTGATGTTATCGATAGTTATTTCCTTATTGCTGCAGATGGTTGCTATTCTGATGCTTTGCGCTAGTATAACGTTGGCATGCACTCCTCTCGAAATATTGGAATGCCACTGTGTGAGGTTGACTATATTAAAATTGAATGCATCACCTTTGTTGTACATTTCATTATATATAATGAAATGAAAGTAAAAATAAAATAAAAATAATAATTAAATTATATACAAGTTTAATACACCGCGTTAGGCCAATTGGTGGGTACAAGTTTTCTAGGTTGTAAGACGGCGGTAAAATACAGTAATCCCCGCGAATAGAGGGGGTTTACTGTATTTTACTTTGGAAATTTAAGATTATGAAACCATAAATATAAGAAACCATTTGGAATACTTGCCTGCAACTACAAATCCATAGCAACGAATTTAATATCCTATAACACAGACATCAATGACTGCATATGCAAACAGTAATATGCAACAATATATTGATCTTGACTATGGGCACATCATCACGGGAAATTTAAACATCGTTGCAGACCCAACGTTCAGATATATACTAGCACAAGGATTCGAATTCAGACCATGTAACAAAATAAATCTAACTGCTTTCAAGAAACAGCTAAATCAAGACCTATTAAACTACTGCTTTTGACTAGCACATAAACATAGCACACCTACAGAGGCAAACCACATGTGGATTAGCAATACATTCACTCTATTAAAACAAATTTATGTCACTAAGTTCAAATAGATATAGCCAGTACAAATTTAAATACTATAACCTAGCTAAACTAAAACAAAAACTGCTAGATATACATAAAGACTTCATCAATACACGAGTGGATAAAGCATCAAACAACTATGCCTTTATTTGCGAAACATTTTATGCACACACCCTGAGAACTGAACTTAACTCCAGCAACACATACAAACCTATATCCAGTTCCTGCAGTATTATTACAAAGAAACTTATAGCCTTCAACAAAAAAATTAAAACTGAACATTAGCAATTACAGCTTGCCATATATACACTTCATTTCAAAATTCCATAAAAAAACCCATAGGATTCAGATTTATAACGTCCTGCAAGAATAGTTACGTACAAAAACCGGGCAAAACACTTGAACAGCTACTGCAACTCCTATTAAACATCATACAAAATAGCAGAATCATAGGCAACAACCTACCAGTATTAAAATGTTACCAGTATACAAACTTTTGACTTCCACAGCTTATTTACAAGTATTAACCAAATCAAACTAAAAAACAGTACTCAAAGATATATACACAAAATATAAAGAATATAACCTGCAATACCAATTACTGAAACAACCTATTGAACTTATGTATCTCCAATAACTTTGTATACGACGGCAAACACTATACCAACAAACTAACGGAACACCCATGGGAAGTCTGCTGCTTCATGCATAATAGCTAAATTATATCTATATTGGTCTGAAAACTCATTTCCACATGACCTTAACCTCTACAGATATATAGATGATCTCATAGTTATAACTACCCTAATTTCATCAAGGATTATGGACACTTATACCCCAATGAACTCAAACTAGAAAAAACAAACAACAATGATACCACAGCCTATTTCCTAGATCTTGAAATTACATTAATAAACAACAAAGCTACCATCAGTCTGTACAACAAACGTGATGCATTCAATTTTAATATAGTCAACCTCACACAGTGGCATTCCAATGTTTCGAGAGGAGTGCATGCCAACATTATACTAGCGCAAAGCATCAGAATAGCAACCATCAGCAGCAATAAGGAAATAACTATCGATAACATCCAGATGCTATACAAAAAACTAATAAACAACCATTTTCCTACAGCATATCTTCGCTACCACTTCTGTAAAGCCCTTAACATCGTAAAGCATAAAAAACTATGGGACATCAAAATAAACAGCATAATCATTAATCAATAACAAAAAAACCCTTATACACGAAGTATGTAAATAGTGTATATACAATACACTAGGCCTCTGTGGTGTCTTACAACCTAGAAAACTTGTACCCACCAATTGGCCTAACACAGTGTATTAAACTTGTATATAATTTAATTATTATTTTTTATTTTTACTTTATATACATAAAGACTTCATCAATACACGAGTGGATAAAGCATCAAACAACTATGCCTTTATTTGCAAAACATTTTATGCACACACCTTGAGAACTGAACTTAACTCCAGCAACACACACAAACCTATATCCAGTTCCTGCAATATTATTACAAAGAAACTTATAGCCTTCAACAAAAAAATTAAAACTGAACATACCATATATTTTTCACCCAACTGACCTTAAATACACGATACACTCACTCCCAGACCTTCGTTCAGGGTCCTAACTATAGGAACGGGTTTGCAACCCTGAACTACCCGAGCCCAACTACTTATCTCTACTTCATTCATCTTTCTGCTTTACTAGCCACTACTTCTTATATCCTGTGAGCCATTAGTCTACCAAACGCAATATGTGGGACACTACCTTTTTACTTTACCCAATCTCTTTTTCGCCTTAACAAAGTTTAGCTGCTTTTATTAAGCTATTATATTTCTCAACTATCCTGGACGGTTTGGACATCATGTATTTAACTGCATTCATCACCACTTATTTCATTTTTCAATCTATACAGACACCATACCATAATTATATATATATTTTTATTTATTTATTTTTTTCCCCACACATTCTAACGCTAGGAGCCGCTAGCGCACCCACACACAAATATACCAGCACGCCACCATCTTGGTCATTTTGTCAGTTTTACAAAGTAACGGTAAGTCCCTTTCTTCCTGCCTACTCCGATATTCATTACTTTTGTTTTTTCAGTTTTTAAATTCTTTTCACTTGCTTCTATAAGGTCATCCACGATCTGTATGCACTACGTAATTTAACCACTTTTATTGGCACAATCTATTAGACCTTACTGTTACTGCAAAATTTTAAATAATTTTAATATTTCATTCTCAACACGTGGCAACAGCTCATGTGCACCACAGCATACAGAACATGTCGGAAACAGAAGCAAGAACATTGTGGTGTTTTTCATAATTTCGGTGGATGACCTCTGATGATGACACAGATTGTGAAAGACATCGCAATGTTATCTTATTTTGGTCGCCTTTTCACTTCTTATCTATATTTTTAATTTCCTGTCTATTTCTTCTTCATACCATGTATCGCTACATTCCTTATTCATTCAGTTGAGCTCACAGTGTATACCATATATTCAATAGGTTTAAATCAAAATCTTCTTCTTCACATTTCTACATACAATATACTTTATACACAGGGTGTCTCAAAAATATTGGTACAAACGTTTAGGAGAGGTAGATAACATCTAAAGGAATGTGAATCGAATAGGAACCTATAACCAGAAATGTCACCATGTCGATAGACGGTGCTGTTCATCAGTTCGCGAGAGGGAAAATTTCTGGTTTACTCATTCAAGCAGTAGTCGCCGCACAAAGAGCATGCATCGATACACGAACTGTGAGCTGGCAGACATGCACCTAGTGTATGGATTAGCAGAGGGCAATGGACAAGCTGCTCAATGAATTTATGGAGAATGCTTCCCAGACAGACATGTACCGGACCACTATTTGTTTACGCGTGTGCATCAAAATTTGTGCAATTATGGGTCATTTAGATGTAACGGGAGTAGTGCGGGCAGACCACGTTTGACGCGAACTGCCCGCCATGGAAGAAAGTGTGTTGAATGCCGTCCAGAATAATCCTACTACCAGCACACATGCCGTTGCCTCTGCCTTTGGAGTGTCTCGTTGCAGTGTACAGCGTGTCTGGCATGATGATTCCTTACACCCCTTTCATCTCCAAAGGGTTCAGTTAGTGCTCCCCCAAGATCATCCTGCTCGTGTGGCTTTTGTGCAGTGGTTTCTCCAAGAAAGTGTTCAAGACTTGAATTTTCCAGCCTATGTTTTGTTTATGGATGAGGCTTATTCTACTCAGGAAGGCTTATTCAATCAGCACAATGCTCATGTGTGCACATGCAGCACAACATCGCTTTGCAATAAATGTGTGGGCAGGCATGGTCGGTGACTGCTTAGTCGGCCCATACCTGTTACCATACCGCACGAACACCGCTAAATATCGGATCTTTCTTGAACAAGTTCTACCAGGGTTACTTGACGATGTTCCAGCAAATGTGACACGCAACATTTGGTTTCGACACGACGGGGCGCCTGCCCATTATGGAAGGTGTGTTTGTGACCATTTGAACAGGCGTTTTGGGCGTCGATGGATTGGCTGTGATGGACCCGTTGCCTGGCCCCCACACTCACCTGATTTATCGAGCCTTGATTTCTTTCTGTGGGGGGGACCCTCAAATCTATCGTGTATGAATCGCCTGTGGAGATGGAAATGGATCTCGTGGCGAGACTCATCTGCGCTGCTGCTACTGTCAAAGAAACTCCAGGTGTGTTCGACCGTGTCTGCCAATCCATGCTGCGTCGGTGTCACGCATGCATCGCGTCTCATGGTGGAACCTTCGAGCATCTGTTGTAACATCATGAAATGCATGCATCTTGTACTCCATTGTTAATATTATGTCAAATAAATGTTTGCCACTAATTACTGTCTTGTGCCTCTGCTACTATATATATATACATTATGGCTGTAGGGTAAGTTTTGCTAATGCAGTGTCCCTGATCCATAAGCTATGATATCTTCCTTTTCGTACAGTCACATTCCACCCCCATGATTAATTAGCTTCTTAATACAATTATTCTTTACTATATATATATATATATATATATTCTAGCAAGAGCTTGATTTTTTAATCAGAAACAGTTCATTGTTCATCTGGGTGTGCAATGTTGGCTTGTCATTGTTTGACACATCAATATATAGTAAACTTAAGGAATCATCCAAAGGGACTACCCTTGCTGCAAGATGGGCAATCCCAAAATCATGGGAATTAAAGGAAGCAGTGATGAATATAACAAGGATTCTTTTGTTGAAGATTGCCCGACTGTTCGCTTCAACTGATTTGGCCTACCAACCAGTCATTCTCCAATGCCTGCACTGAGGACAAGCTGCTTTCAATTTGACTTTTTAAATTATTATTACGAAAAGTGGGATGTAACTAGAAATCACTGTGATTACTGCCATATATAATAATTGAAAATAGCACATATTTCAGAACGATCACATCTATCACACAGGTTCTGGGCAATTGCACTACAGGAAACAGATTCCAGAATAACATGTTCTGTGATAAACCATAGCTAACAACCTTTGACTTTTAAAAAGCTGGCGATCATGTAACTTAAGCAGGAGGAACACAGATGTTCTTAAGGTCTATACTGTACTAAAAATTACACTGATAACATTCACATTTTGTATTAAAACAGGAATAGGAATATACCTAGGAATATATTTTAACATAATCAACATGTTAAGTACAGTACAGTATACTTTCAAACATCAGCTTACCTAAGATTTTCCTGTCTGGACTTTTGTTGCCTCAAAAAAAGATACTGTTGAGACTGCACTCCAGAAATTTTAACTCAACTCAACCTGCTCTGTAGGCTTAGCTGGCAAGAGCACTTCCCAAGCTTCACCAGAGAGATTTGAACTCAGAGTTTTTGTTTTTCTCACCTGGCTGAATATATTCTTTCACTCTGCATTGCAATAAGGAATTGTTAAAATGCCAAGGGATAATTTGTTATATTTCAAGCTTCCTTGTGCCTTTGTCAGTTTCAGAACTGATTAATATTCATCAATTCTTGCTTCTCTCACAATAGCATCCTGTAAGTTCTCACACAGAAAACACAGAACTGATGCTGCAGAATTAATCCATTAATTCATTTATTTCGTTATCATTACTAACACCAAGAAATACTGGAACCTTGTCCACAAAAATTTCAAATTTGAAAATCATGCATTGTCAATTGATGAAATTTGCACTACCTTAGAATTTGTAAGAATATCATTTTGTAATTAAATGGCTACATGTGCAGCCATAAAGTATTCCTCCAGTGACTAACAGAATCATCTCATTTTTAAACTTCTCACAACCCAGGCATAAGAAATGCCAATGACTAAGTCAGAATCATCCATCTAGTTTATGGTAATCAAATTCCAAAATGGAAGTGAAAGATTTTTGTTATATTAAATTTGCACACAACATCTTTCAACATATCTACAAGTAATGATGACCTTAGTATATGGATGTGATTTATGCTGGATAGAGCTGTTTGGATTTTCAAACATTGGCATAACATTTAAAAGAAACAAGCAAAACTGCTTTACAGTGAAATCTCTATTATCTGTGCTAATGAAAGGACAATAGTGGATAAAAAAAAATATTGGTAGGGTACAAACCAGTAAAGTTTATATATTTTAAACTTTATATAGGTAAGTTCAGAACATGTAAAAATTGACTTTAATCTAAAACATTTTAAATATAACACTGAAACACACCATAAATCACTATGCAAATGTACTGTAGCAAAATTACAAACTTACCACAATGTACTATAGCCCCATAAGCAGGCAAACAAAAAAAAAAAAAAAAAAAAAAACCATTCATTGTAATGTTTTCCTTTGAAATCATTAATTCACTCTCTTCATTAACTTCAGAAGTTTTTGGTTTGTAATACTACCCATGTACAATTATTAATCACCGCTGGTTTCATAATTCGATTCTCTGTCACTGATACCAAGCTATTCTTCCATACCTGCTTCAATCACTTCTTCACAGTTATTCACATTTTTTTTTAAAATTTGAATGCAATTTACTACAGTGTTTACATTAATTGTTTGTTCTGATTCTGATGCACACTGGGGGAAAATCTTCCCAACTGGTGAATTGTAGTTGGCAGAATTTTGGCATACGTCTCGACAACACACACAAAAAAAAAACATCTTTTAAAGTCCATATCTTTAAAAATTCCATCACTTCCTTGTTCTCGTCTATAATGTGGCAAAGAAAACATTTATGGTATCGGTGCTTTAAATTTTCAATCACTCCCTGGTCGGCACCTCCGTAGCCAGGTGGGAAGGAGCAGCAGTGCGTAGCACACGCTTCTTGATTAGACCGGGGGTTCGAGCCCGTGACGACCAAATATGGAGGATGCGGAAAGGTCAGGGAATGACCACCGCTTATCCCGGAGCAATATGGCCTTAGTTGCTAATGCTCCTAAAAACCAAATAACAAACAAACAAACAAACACCCCCTGTCATAGAATTAAAGGTATTTGGATTAAAGAGAAGTGATGTTTGGAAGCAGAAACTATATAAAGTTATTTGTCCACCAAGAGAATCGATTTTTCTGGAAGACCTGGTTTCAAAGATTTGCTCAAAGATGAAATAGTGATTAAAAAATCAATTTTTAAATATTCTTCATTCATCAAAGCTTTAGCTTGGCTATAGTCGTCATTATTTCTGTTGCTTGAAAGATCTTGACTGCTTAGCTTGGACGCCACTGGTATACACAAGTTATGCACTCTATGCTAATTTTATGTCCAGGTGCTGCCCTTTAAGCCAGTATGTTTTTAATGGTAATACTTTCCAAAATGCACCAGATTCATCAGCATTGTATATTTGCTCATGAGGTAGATGTCTTTCAACCAAGAGAAAATTCCTGCTGTAAAACAGTGGCTGCTGAATGATCAACACTCAGCTTTTCATCATATTCAAGTTGTCAGATCCCACAGTGTTTTTAAATTTTTTCATCTTTGCTGAAGTTCAAGCTGTAGAATCTAAGACTTTGAGAACTACTTTTTAACATCATTTCCCTTTTGGACATGCCACAAAAATAACACCAATTTACATCATTTCATTTTTTTAAAAATATCCCTCACTTCCTTAATATCCACTATATAAAGCTATACAAACAAGCCTAAATAAATTCCAATGGTGTGCCAGGATAGTAAACCATAGAAAATACTAATGTCTTAACTGTAAAAGAGTGTTAACAAAATGGGTGAATTCAAACTCCTGGTTAGGACAAATAATGCTGAAATAATAAGAGTTAACAAAAACGTGGTGCCACCCAGAAATTGAAGACAAGTTCCACTATGGTATGTATAACGTATTTAGGAAAGACAGAAGTAGTGGTGGGGTCATATTTCTTATCAAAAGCAGCCAGAGGGCAAAACGAGCTTTTGCTCAGTCAGAAGTTACTTCCACCAGAAAAGAATCAGCGTGGTGCAAGTTAAATGGAAGCAAAGGTATAATGAGAGTGGGAATAATCTACAGACCAGAAGACTGTGAAGTGTATGATAAGTCTCTAGGTACAGATGGAATGGGCAAGCAAGCGTGAACGTCATATTGGGTTACTTCAATCAGCCCCTAGTTGATTGGAATAGGTGGGAGGGAAACTCGCCACAGGGAACAAAATTTTTAAATGAACTAGATTATTATTTGTACGACCATGTTAGAAATAAGAATATTCTTGACCCCATCATAAGTCACGAATCAAATGATAGATGGTGATCACACAGTGGTTCGTTGGAAGATTTAAGAAAAATGTTGCAGTAGTTAAAGGTAAAGGCACAGTTTAATTTCAAAATGGGGATTATGGCAGTTTAAGACTACACGGCATATCTATCAATTGGGTGGACTGCATTGCAGAAGGAGGGCCAATACATTTCAGTTCTGGAATACCTTTAAAGCAATAATCATGGAAGCCGTGAATTTGATAGTATAAACCACAGCTGTGATGCTCAATACATTTTACGTTGATTTCAATATTTGTAAAAGAATAAGAGAAGTTTACTTCAATGTGATATATAGAACACTTCCATATGATACTCTCCAAAAATTAAAACAAATATAACATCACAGCAAAAAAGAACTTGAAAACAATTGAACACAATTAAAATTAAGTAAAAAATTAATTAAATGATTTTAATGAAAATATTGCAAAATGATTTTCCTTCCCGAAGCTGACAATGCATTTCGACTGTATGTTGTGATCACAGGAATGAAAATTACCAAATAGGGGTAAGTGTGAAATTGCACGCTTACTCAGGACTCTAATAAAATCCAATTTAACATCTATCGTAAACCTACAAACACCGGCATGCTTCTACATTATAATAGCTATCACCTGTTCACCTACAAAAGATCTAATATAGAAGAACTCTTTATTGTATAGAAAAGGCATCTTTAATCAATTTCTCAATGACTATAAATATTCAACAACGGAATCTGCTTTGGGCTCAGAAATACAAATATTAACCAGCAGATTCTTAAACAGGGGTTACCCCCTTGCTACAACAAACTGAATTAGGGTACAAGCTAAGGACAGGATAAAAAATGAACACCAAACAACAATAGTAACATCAAAAAATACTTTATTTCTGTTCCATATGTTGAACAGTGGCACAAGCAGCTTACCAGATTCTTTAAAGATACTGAATTTAAAATTGCGGCAAGACCAATACAGAAATTACACACTATACTGAACAATCACTCAGTTCTTTCCTCGTTTGCAACACAAATAAATGACCTGGTATACATTTCTTGTGGTGATTGCAACGTGTCTTACCAAGGTTCTAAGCAGTTTTCTCTGAATTTTCGTGTTAATCAGCATGTGGTCTCAGTTCGTGCTTCTCGCTTGGCAGTGTCAGAATTAGCCTTTCATGCCATTAATGAAAAACACATTTTAATTAAACAAGGCCAAAATACTTAGTGTCCAATGTAATTATATGAGACTATTAATTGCAAAAACCGTCGAAATCAAATTACACAAGAATTCTGTTAATGTTCACCGGCCATATCTTATCTCCGATTCGTGGTCTTTTATGCACATGCACAAATAATCCCTATTCGGTAATTCTGATTCCTGTGATCATGACATATGGTCCAAAAGCACTGTCAGCTTCAGGAAGGAAAATCGTTTTGCAATATTTTTTAAAATTCTTTTAATTCATTTTTTATTTAATTTTTAATTTTTTAATCCAATTTTTACTGTAATGTTATATTCGTTTTAATTTCTAGAGAGTATCATATGGAAGTGTTCTACTTATCATATTGTGGTAAACTTCTCTTATTCTTTTACAAATATAAACTTAAGAAAATATGACACAAATAGAATGCTGTGATGGAACTGGCCAATCAAATAGAGCAAAAACAGACAGCATGGGAAAGTTATAGAGCAATGAAAAGTACCGAAGCCTACAAGATGATCTATAATAGTAACACACTGCCTAAGAGAGCACAGAATAAGAACAAGTTTTTCATGTATAACACAAAAAGGAAGAAAACAAATCGGATCGGACTGTTGTATACTGGATGTGGGAAAGTCATAGATAACCCAGCTGATGAATTTAATAGGTACAGCCATTCCTCAACTTATGTAAAGGTTGCGTTGTGCGGAAACCTACATAAGTCGGAATTTCCCTAAATGCTCATGCAGCACTCACAAATTTGATTGAAGCAAAAAAAGAAACGTTGGACGAAGATGTAAATAGAATTATTGATTCAATTTTTTTATCTCATGCACAGGAAAAATTACAAAAATTTCAAAATTAGAAAATTTTGGCATAATGTCAGCAAGTGTTACCTTTCGAGTATTGTTGCCAGAATTAACTCTCCAGCTGATAAGCATGCCACTGGGGAAGTTGAGAGCTGTGGAGATTTAGGTTTTTTCCCCCAACACATCACAAATTATCTGCAGCTGCAGAATTGGCACTGGCGACTTCACTGCATACTTTAATGTTTTGGAAACCAACAACACGATGCTTGAACCTATTAAACCATCCATTGCTTGCCACAAACTTGGCTTGGGCTTTGCTGTATTTACCCTTAATATCTTCATAAATACTTGTTGCTTTTGCTTGAATGGCCATTGGGCTTAGGGGCACTTGCTTCTGAATCTGATTTTCCATCCATATTATTAATAGCTTTTCCATCTTCGATATAGCACCTGAATGCTGTTTTGTGATCACGGGTTATATTAAATGCATTGATCCTTTAACATGTTCTTTTGCACTTTCCCTTAAAATAGTATTCACTGTTGAAGCAGCAAGACCTAATTCTGTGCAATAGATGACAAACTTTGTCCTGCTTTGTACTTCTTAATCATTTTTGTTTCGTTTCCTAACACTGCCAGCACTTGCACTTTCCATTGGTCCCTTTCTCTCCACCACAATTCCATATAAGGTGCCTCTGTAGCCAGGTGGGCAGGAGCACCAGTGCGTAGCACACGCTTCTTGATTAGACCGGGGTTCGAGCCCGTGAGCCACCAAATACGGAGGATGCGGAAAAGTCAGGGAATGACCACCACACATACCCGGAGCAATATGGCCTTAGTTGCTAATACTCCTAAAAACCAAATAACAACAACAATTCCATAACATAAAACCCCACAGAATTCCAGTTATCGGTATTATTGCAAATGCAATAAGATCGAGTTTACTACCAACAAACTTTCAAGCATAAAGGCAAGTAAGGCTCCTGGAGTTGATGGAATATAATCAGTAATTTTGAAGGAATCTCTGTGCTCTGAAGAGATTCCTTTGGATCGGAGAAGCGCCAACGTATTGCCAATACAAAAAGGCTGTTCTAAGAGTGAGGGCAATAAATACAGACCTATCAGTCTGACTTTAGTAGTAGAGAAAATCTAAGAGGCAATGATTAAGAGCACAATCCAAGGACATTTAGATAAAAATAGCATTTGGAAAGACACACAAAATAGTTTTGTTAAGGGAAAATTATGTTTAACTAATCTGGTTAACTACTTTGACACAGTTACTCATGTGCTAGATGTAGAAAACAATTTCATAGTTTATTTGGATTTTTATCAAGTCTTAATCCCTCATGATAGGTTATTGTATAAGCTGGAATATGTTGGAATTACTGGAAAGAATCTAAAATGGATTATGGGGGGGGGGGGAGGGTGTAGGACAGAGTGCAAAGGGTTGTCACGATTGGATAATCTCCAGATTGGTGTGAAGTCAGAAGTGGGTTCCTACGGACTGGCTCTTAAACCAATCTGTTGTTTCTGATTTTTATAAACAATTTCACTAAAGGAATAAAAGGTGCAATGTTGAAATTTGCAGACAATGTAAAGATTGGAAGGGTTGCTAATGCCAAGCAATGTTCCTTCAGGATGACTTGAACAGGCTTCATGAATGGCCTGAAAAGTGGCAGCTATGTTTTAATGCAGAAAAATGCAAGGCTGGGGAATTCCCCATCTTTGGGGAACTACAACCCCATAATAACTTATATACTTTGTGGGACTGAATTAAAAACAGTAGAGGGAGAAAGGGATCTGGAAATTATGACACGTGCAGATATGAAATTTTTTGGCCAGTGTAAACAGCCGGCCAGGAAAGCCCATGGTGTTCAAGATGATTTATCAAACAATATAGTGTAAAGTCATAGTCCCACTGTATAAGGCAATTATAAGATGGAATTTGGAATACTGTGTCCAAATGGTGACATCTTAAAAAGACTGAGTTTCTTTAAAGGGCCCAAAGACAGGCAACTCGGATAGCGAGATCAGCAAAAAAGGAGACTGTGTGAGGAAAACTTTGTTTATGTGGGCTATGGAGCACGGCAACTAGGCACCTAAGGAGTTATTAAAATGAATGTAGGAAAAATTTTCATGTTATAAAGAATTCCAGAACTAAAGGCCATAAATTCAAAGTACATAGAAAGAGGTTTAGACTAGATCGTGAGAACTTTCCTTTAGCCAGTGATTAGTGGAACAAGTTTCCTCTGCAGGTAGCTGAGGCTGACAGTTTGAAGAATGTCATAGGTCAACAGGATTGTTACCTATGTGAGGAGAGAAGCACATAGCATTTACTTTCTTAACTGTGCATTAATTTTTTTTTTTTTTTTTTTGCTGGTGCAGCAAAAGCCCATGGCTTCCTTGCACTACATGACTAATAACCAAGAGCCAACTGAATAATTCTCTGTCTTTTTTAGAATAATTACCTACGATGCCAAACTAACAAACATTAGAATATTACTGTCTAACAGAATGTACAATCATAAGTAATAATAGTTGTATTACTGTGCAGGCTTAAACAGGTCTAGAAGGTCAAAGACACCCACATCTGGGCATCCTAATGATATAATATGCATGTCCGATTCAGGAAATCATGGAAAACTGAGGTTCCACTGACCTAGAATTATCAGCTTGCTTGCTTGGCCCGTTGAGTATTACTTTCACCAGAAGTTTGTAATTCAAAGGTTCTTTTTCTTGAGTTCATTAATTTGTCTTCTTTCAAAACTTTTGGATTATGAACTGGATTTGAACAAGAGTCCATACAATTTTAACAATATATGAAAAATCTTGTCTACATGTCTTCTGAAATTTTACACTGTTCTTGTTTATACTCTAGCACAACCAGTGGAGTTTACAATAAATTATAAATACAAACATTAATCGTATTTAGCAGTTATAGGCCTGAACCCTGGTCTACACCATGTCAGTGGAGTTTACAATAAATCAATCGATCGATACAAATGTTAATCATATTTAGCGGTCATGGGCCTGAACCTCAGCCCACATGGCTACGTTAGGTCTGCATTCCATTGGCATCACTGAAAAGCATTGTTAATGCACATCACACAGCACAAATGGTGGGATTGAATCATACATGGGGGGGGGGGGGGGGCATAAATTCAAATTGAGGAAGGATGGTTGCAGGACAGATGTGAAGTTTGCCTTTAGCCAGAGTGCAACTGACAGTTGGAGCAAACTTCCATCTGGTGTTGTGAAAGTGGATAGTTTGAATAAATTCAAAGAAGAAAGAATGAAAAGAAGAACTATTATTGGAGGGGGTAGACAAGTTTTTTTTTTTTGCTGATACTTTATAAGCTTGCTTCCTTGCATCATATGCCATTAATAGTTGTTCTTCTTCAGGTTCCATGTTCAATTTGAACTTTGGAGACCAACATTTTCCAGCTAACTGTCTCTTGCTTTGTGCAATAGTTCTTGTGTCGTAAGATTCTACCCCCCCTCCATTCTTTGATGTTATCAAGCCACTTTTTTCTGTCTTCCTTTTACATTTTTGCCTTTAATCTTCCCCTGCAGGATTAGTCTCTGCATGTCATATCATCGGCCTCTTATAATATGCCCGAGGTAGGCAATCTTTCTCTTTGCAATTGTAGTTAGTAGTGTTCTTGTGGTGCTAGCCCTCTTAAGGACTTGTTCATTGGTAACTTGATCTGTCCACAGAATTTTGAGAATCCACATCTTGAAGGCTTCCAGTTTCCCGATTTCCACCTGACCAAGGTCTCACATCCATATAGGAGAGTGCTCCATGTGTAGCATTTGGCCATTCGATATCTTTTCTGGAAATCCAGTTTTGTGTCACAGAGGAAGTTCTTAAGATTTTTAAATACCTCTTTGGCAATACCAATTCTACTTCTAATTTCTGTGCCCTGGTCATTATTGTTCAAAGATCTTCCATAGATATTTAAAGCTACTCACTCGTTCGATGGTGGAGTTGCCACAACGCATTTTGATTCTAGGCAAGGTGTTTTTGCATATGATCATAGTTTTGGTCTTATTGGCATTAATTGTTAAGCCTATCTGTTCACTGGCTGTTACCACTTTGTTGACGAGTGTTCGTAGCTTTTCCTTTGATGTTGTAATGATGGCAGTATCATCTGCGTGTCGCAGGTTATTGATAACTGAACCATTAACAGTAATTCCTTCTTTAGAATCCTGTATTAGATCTATACTGGTTTCAGCATAGAAACTATACAGCACAGGAGACAACACTCATCCTTGCCTCACTCCTTTCTGAATTTGTATCCAGTCTGTGTTTTCTCCCTCTACAGTGATTGCTACTTCTTGCTCAAGGTATAGTAACTATAGTATCCTCAGTCCCTCGGGATTGATGTGTAGATTGTTCATTACACTATCGAATTAATAATAATAATCATAAAATATGATGAAATAGTTACATCACATAGAACAATGCTGTTATCCCATATTGTTATAGATCAATATGGGATAATATTGATTATTAGAGATCAATGCCTTAGCAAAAATAAGCAGAATTCAGAGAAATTTTTTAAATTCTAATTTCAATGCAGTTTTTTTTCATTTTTTATTATTATTATATTATTTTTTTGCAAAAAGAAAAAGATGGAGAAATATTATGTTATGAGTAAATATTATGATATAGTGATGATGATGAAGGGGTCAAATTGGGTCAAAAAGAGGGATTCTGCCAAAAAAACAAAAAAAAAAAAAAAAAAACATGGAAGTTGCCACTATGGTACCATGCTCAGGTCTAGAGGTCACATGCAAATAAAGATATAAGAGCTTCCAGAAAAGGTTGAAAGAAGGGCAACCAAATTTGTGAAGGGTGCTAACTGATGCCCACATGAAAAACAATTTAGAAGGTGGAACTGCAAAGCCTGCAAACTAGACATTATAGAGTGTACCTGACTGAGGCACAGAATGAAGGTGTATGTTCACTAGCAGAAGAAAGTAGAATGGATGGGGAGGAGGAACATTTTGAGGAGTAGCTGAAGGGTGTATCCCTGAAGTTTGACTTTACACAACATGTAGATCACTGGAATAAACTGCTTGCAATGGTGGTTGAAATGGAGAGTGAAAATTATAGTAAATTTTTTTTTCTTCTTTTTTTTTTTTTGGCAGATAGAGAAAAAGTCTGCTTCTTTGTAACATTTAGCCATTATAAAACTGATACTAATATATTAATTCCTAGATCTAATTCAGCATGCTCAGTTTATTCAATTAATTTATATTAAGCAAATTAAAAAAATGGACTGAAAACATTACAAAAAAAAAAAATTATTTTTGAAATACAGAGAGAGAGAGAGATCCATAAGTAAGGAAATGTTTGCTTGTAAATAATAACACTATTTTAAATATATAATTTAGTTAACGCTGGCACAATAGAAGAGCACATAACTTATATCTTGCCACAATTTCCCCAAAGAAAAAAAGGTACAAAAACACCTCCTGTACAAATTCCAGCCCAGACTGTTAACCTAGGAGCATTTAAATCCTTGTTAATGGAGGTTCATAAGAGAGTTCATAAGCTCAGTTATGGAAATTAAGAGATCCACTTAGTTTAAATTGGATTCATCAGTAAACAAAACATCGTCAATATCTGTGTTAGAAATACTTGGTGGGAGAGGAGGGGAAAGAACCCACTTGGCAAATTCCAATCTTCTATTTGGGTCATCCTTATTCAAACTTTGTAGCAATGTGGGATGATAAACCTATATTAAGTTCTTTTATGATTATTTTAAGCTTGTTTCAGGTATTTTAAGTTCCAAGCCTTGCTTTCTTTCAGATTTTTTTAGA
Organism: Mastigoproctus giganteus; assembly: GCF_048544385.1. Taxonomy (NCBI): domain Eukaryota; kingdom Metazoa; phylum Arthropoda; class Arachnida; order Uropygi; family Thelyphonidae; genus Mastigoproctus; species Mastigoproctus giganteus. The sequence goes on from NC_143580.1 coordinate 135,163,682, forward strand.
CTTCTTTCAAAATCCTCTCTTTACAAGTTCCAAATTGACAGATGCCTTTGAGATACAAAGTCTACCAGGTTTTGTTTTGGTAGATTGTGTACTGTTTCCTTCAAATGTCTTCACAAATTACTCTATGGTCTTTAATCTGGGTGGATTATGTTCAAAAAGCTTCTTGAACTAATGTGCAACTTATGCAACATTTTCATATTTTGCAAGCCACTTTATAAATATTAATCCTCTCCACTGTAAGGCTCGTGGTGCTTTTCCTGTGTTCAAATTACCTCGAAATAATAAATTATAAACTATTTATCAAATAACCTATATATATACATTAGCAGTTATTAAAAGTAGTTTCCTTACTTATGGACTATCCTGTATATAAATACAATAAATACTTTGAACATCACCTACTTTGATTGCTCCAAGGCCACCAGCATAAATTCTTTCTTCCATTTCAAGTATTGCATCACGTAATGTCATCTCTAAAGCATCTTCTGGTGGGATTCCAGAGTATTCGGACTGTGTTTGTCCCTGAAGTCTTTGAGATTTCCTCACAACTGGCTGAAGTGGAGGTGGTGGTAATTTACTATTCAAAGAATTTGCAGGACATTTTGTAAGGAGGTCTTCCAGTCTGATTCTTTCACAAACTAATACATCTTTTAGAGCACCTTCACGAAATCCCCGTGGATTTAATGATGCTATAAGCATATCTAATTCTTCTTTTTTATAATAAAAACTCCACTTAGTCCTAAGATCACTAGATGTATGTACAGAACAAGTTGAAGGGCAAGCAGTACACAGTCCAAACACCAGGTTTTTGTTATCAGGTGCTGCAGAAAAGGTTTTGTCAGAACTATATACACCACTTTCAAGTTCATCTTGTTTATGTTCAAGCTTTTGCAAAATTGTCTGAGGATTAGGAATATTCACTTCAGAATCCAAAACAGTCTTTTTGAAAATATCAACACACGAATTTGAATCACCCAACAGCTTTTGGATTTTGATAGACCCCGAAGTTACATCATTTAACTGAAGATGCACACCATCTATAGATTCATTTTCTTTGTCGCTATTTGTGCTTTTGTCATCAGAATTACGCTGTAAAAATTTCATTAGTGAGAGGGGCAATTCATCACTGGAGCGATGGCTAGAATCACTATTACAAGGTGTTGGCTTTGTTAAGCATGGTCCTACAAAAGGATCATCATGTTCAACAAATAAACCTGGAATTGAATTTATTAGCCAGAATCTTCTAAATGCACGATCTCTACCAACCAAAGGTACACAAGTAGTATGTAGTTTCTGGATCTGTGTTTGCAGATCTCGTTCCTTTCGAATGAATTCTTCTTTCTTCCTAGCTTCTTCTTTAGCCTGCTTCTGTCTCAGCTCTTCACTAGCTTCAGGAGATAATGGCTGTTCACATTCTTTAGTTAATTCATCTATAACTCTGGGTAGACCAGTTCTTTCATCCATTTTTTCTAAACTACACATAAAATATGATCATCAATGTCAACATTAAAAAACTTTGTTCTCAAAAAATAATATACAGAACTTAAAACAAACATTACCATTAACCACAGAGAGAGAGAGAGAGAGAGAGAGAGAGAGAGAGAGAGAGAGAGAGAGAGAGAGAGAGAGAGACTACAGGGATATTTCAATACAATAATTGAAATCAAATCAAAACACATTCTTCTCTTACTAAAGCTTAAGGTGTGAATACGATCACATAACTTGGGTTTATGTTCAACTTAGACACAAATATACAGTTCTGACAGAGTTGCTAATATTTTAAATCGTTCACAGTATTACCTGAAAAGGCAAATTTGCTATACATTAAAATATCTGAGCAACTACAAACAGCCATTTCTATAATAGTAATAATTACTGTTATGCTTAATAAATGGCAACTCATTGTGAAGGAGGTGCACAATATGAGATACAGATAAAATTATGCCTTTTTACACTACTATTGTAGTTTTTTCATTTAAGAGTTATCTATGGTGTATTTACACCAATATTATATAGATAATTACTTCTTATGAAAAACTGGGGGTGAAACATGTCACCGAAGATGCATTTCTTGCACTCGCAGCTGGATTTCTTCCCGCCAAACTATGGTGCCACCAACAACGAATGCGGTGAGTGCTTCCATCAAGGCATTGTAGCAATGGAACAAAGATGTTATTTGGGTTTTTAAAGAGCATTAGCAACTAAGGTCATATTGCTCCGGGAATATGCGGTGGTCATTCCCTGACCTTTCCGCATCCTCCGTATTTGGTGGTGACGGGTTCGAACCCCGGTCTAATCAAGAAGCGTGTGCTACGCACTGCTGCTCCTTCCCACTTGGCTACGGAGGCGCCTAGGAACAAAGATACAAAAGCAACATATCATATCAACTGTGTGGTACTACACTGAGGGTGGTAGAGAATGAAAAGGACCTGGGGTAACTGCGCAGTCAGCTATGAAGTTTTCTGACCAGTGCAGATGGTCTGCAAGGATAGCTCATGGTGTCTTGTCAATGATATACAGGAATTTTTCTAGCAGGGAAAAGGATGTCATTATCGCCTTGTATAAAGCAATGGTCAGGCCACACCTTGAGTACTGCATACAGGTCTGGAGGCCTCATTTTAGGAAGGATGTAGATTTGCTGGAACGAGTACAGAGAAAGGAAATGAGATTGATGAGGGGAACAAAGGGTTGCTGTCACAAAGATATGCTTAACTTCTGAAAATTGCAGCGTGCGAAAGCTAGGCACCTGCGAGGTGATCCGATTGAAGTGTATAAGTCTTTGAATGGTTTGAGCATGCTCAGTGCTGATGGGATTCTTCCTCTTCATCAGATTAATCGACTGAGGGGACAAATTAAAATTGACGAAAGACAGTTGTAGAATAGATGTGTGGAAATTTGCCTTTAGTCAGCAGGTAGTTGATTGCTTGAACAAACTTCCATCTCTCATTGTAGAAGTTGACAGCTTAAATAAATTCAAGGTAGAACTAGACAAACATTTGGAGCAAATGGCTGGGTGAAACGGGAAGGGGTTCTTTTTTTTTTTTTTTTTTGGCTGATGGGTATAAGCTTGCATCACATGCCTCTACTAATGGAGTACCACCACGGTAGCCGATTATTGTTGGATGGTGTAAAAGATGCTCCCGAAGCTGAATACAGCAAAAGGGTCCAGTGTTTGATACTGGCATGTTCATAGCTACATCTTACTGCCATATAAATAAAAAATGCCCTGTATAAATATAAAAAACTACTTTTTCAAAACAAGAGCCGATCTACCATTTTAAGCACTATTTCTATGTTTACCATCTTAAAATCTATAAGGTACACTTACTTTCACGCCCGTAGCAAGATATGACCCAAACTTTGTTGTTCAGTGTTATGTGTGCCCCTATAATTGGGCTGAGTTTGCCCTATACCAGTGTTTCTCAATCTTTTTACTCTCGTGGCACATTTTCCAAAGAAGAAAAATTTCGCGGCACACCTACGTAGTCATAGAAGAAATTTCTAAATTTTGCGGCACACCCTTTGAGAAACACTGCCCTATACAGTACAGTACAGTACCTCTGGAGTCTTTCAGCACAGTAGTTGAAATCAAAATTTATACACATGTTAACTGTAGAATGTGGTGTTTGTAAGTTGAGCAGAAGTAATCATGTTGAAGCCCTCAACTCTTGAGTTAGATCAAAATGTCTTTCTAGGACCAAAATCTAATGCAGGCATACTTATAAATTTTAATTTGACAAGGTATGCTGAAATATTTTAATGATCTTGCTTATTTATATAAGATCATTATTTTTTGATGTATGATAATTTTTGTTTCACTATTATATATATATATGCATGTACAGGTGGTAATTCCTGACTTTATCGCAAAGCAAAAACTCGTTAAGTGGGAATTTTTTCACAATAGATGCAATGTTAACAACACAGTTTGCGTTCTCAAAAATGAAATGTGACCATAGTAATGTGAAATAAACATCAAGAAAACATAGCCTTTAAAATTAAGCAAATTATAATAAAGAAATTATTTGTCATACAAATGGTGCCTCCATAGCCAGGTGGGCTGGAGCAGCAGCAGTGCGTAGCACACACTTCTTGATTAGACCGGGGTTCAAGCCCATGACCACCAAATACGGAGGATGTGGTAGGTCAGGGAATGACCACTGCATATCCCCAGCCTGGATAAAGGGTGAGGGTTGGCACCAGGAAGGGCATCCAGCCGTAAAAATTTCATGCCAAAAAAAAAAAAAAAAAAAAAAAAGGTCGCACAAATGTTAAAGAATTCTTCATCATCATCAACTAAATGCACACTCATTGTTGGCTCAGCACAAGGAGTCGTTTTCTTCTTCGGAAATACTTCAAGAGTCGTGTGTTTTCAAGACAGTTTTCTCTTTTCTTTAGAAATTTCACGATAGCATGCATAAGCATTTTTTTAAAAATCTGTAGCAACTTTTCTAGTGTGCTCGAAATTTGAATCTTGTGACTCGAAAATCTCAATATCTTTTTCTGTGTGTTGAAAAGCTTCTTCAAGCCCCTTGAGAGTAAAGGAACGAACAAGAGTTTCATATTTTTTTTTTGGTAGTTATTGGCACATCGGCTTCTGTGGCCATAGTGCACCTCCCAAGGTTTTTTGCAGTACTTTGATCCAAGCCCGAGGCGGGATTCGAACCCGCGACCTTTGGGTTGCCAGGCAGGCGCTTTACCCACCCGGCTAGCCTGGTCGGCGAGTTTCATATGTTAAATCTTCTTTTCCTCAGCTTCTTCACATTTTGCCACTGCAAGGTTTTGATTTATGAGCTCTTCATTGTGTTTTTGAAGCAAATTGTTAGTTGTAGAAACTTCAAGCTGCGATTGGTTAGCAATATTAACGACCGCTTTATTTCATTTTGTACGATCTCTGCTGGTGCTTGAAATCCTTTAAAATTATCAATAAAATGATGACAGTTATTCTAAACACCATGTTCTTCTCTATAATTTTGTCTCAGGCTCATTTTATTATTCTGATTGCATCTAAAATATGGAATCTTTTCCAAAATTCTTTAAGAGTTGATCTTCCTCCTCATCTCTGCCTGAAGAAATAAACACGCACAGTAGTAATGTATTGCGTAGCTATGCATGTGGTTTAAAATTCTGTATTTATGAATGTTTAGCATTTATTTATTGCAATTAATGTTCATATTTTCATTCTGTTAATGCTTGATATTTGAAAAAAAAAAAAAAAAACTCGTAAACTACCTGTATATATAAAAGCTATTTCAAAGTCCTTTTCTGAGATTTCTTTGATTCTATTTGTCATAGTTACCATAATTTGTGCATCATGGCAAAATCATGATCTCTCCAACAAGTTCCTTAGTGTGAGAAAGAAAACAAAAAAATACATAAAAAATATAATATAACAAGGTCAGATGAATAAGATGATGTTGCTGGATGGTTAGAGTATTTGAATAGGTAATTATAATGCAAAATTACTAACACATGACATTGCCATGCAGTGATTTTTAGTATAGTACAGTATCAATTATTAACAATACAAATTTCACATTCACGTTACAAATCAATTGTACTGTGCAATGCTCATCCCCTCAGCTACAGCACAACCTGGCAAGTAGGCTACAGCAGAAACTGATGAAGAGACACTGTCCACAGATGAGCACAAGCATCACATCCTAGAGATTGATCATTGCTGGTATTCTCCAAAAGACAAAGAGTTCAACAAACAGCCATCTAACAGCAGCCAGAGAGCTCAAGAGAAGTTACTAATATTAACCAGCAAAACCAAGCTGGAAGAAGGTGTTATTGCAGGATCAAATCCAAGAAAAACAACTAAGGCTTCTTGCCAACTGAGTTGGTAGGAGCAGAAGTAGATACCTACCCATTAAGGAAACCCTACCCATCAACATCCTATCCACAACTGCAAAGAATTTTCTCTGTTCCTATATAAAAAATAATATACTGTTTCATGTAAAGAAGAAGGTACAATCCACCAATTCATCCGTTATTCAACCTTAACTCTTCCAATTGCAAAAGTATATTCCTTCTCACGAAAACTGAATTAGCAAAATTTTGAAAGGCAATAAAATTTTCCCTTGTTTTAATAAGTAATGGGTCAATCCCATCCACCATACGAGTTACATTATCGACATTATTCAGTAAATCCAAATGCAAATCAGCGTATTCCAAACTTGTTTCCAGATCACCACACATACAATTGCATCTTGCTACGATTCCAAGACTAAGTGTTAATTTTGATGTGTAGCGACTAAGATTTTATACCTCTTCTCAAATAAAAGGACAGGCTTCTAAACACTAACTGCAAATCAAGTGGTATTTTGCCAGCTAACACTTCAAAGCTTTGGTAAATCGTTCTGCAGGCCATCACCATTTTGAGCAACATAACTCGATGTATAGAATAGAGTTCTGGTGTTGCCTACTTTGATTGCATGGCCAACCCAGATTGATGCACCATACGTAACAATTGGCAGAAAAATGCAATCATAAATCAAATGGAGTGCTTTCCCCTTTATCCCCCAGGCTTGAAGTGGAGGAACCCATGTTTAGTCTCCAGAGCTAAGTTCCGGTCAATCCTTCCCCATCTCTTCCATCATGCAGTATGACTGACTTTTGAGGTTACAATGGACATCATGGCAAGATCCAAACTTCCTTACATTTCGAGGGTACAGCTCTAAAACGCTGTTTGCAGGCTGGCCGCCAGTTAGTACACTGGGCTGAACCTATTGGCAACTCTTTAGGAGGCTTCCGGATCAGCTAGTGCATAATCTTACTACCTCTACTCTGCCAGATAGTGACTGGAGGGAGTCCGAGTAGTGTGTATGCGGGGAGCATTGTCGAGGCCACGTTACGTCAAGGATCTGGGTATATTCTTACCATGTGTATGCCATATCCAAAAATTTCATTACTTCATACAGCATGTCTACCCTCCCACTTTTTTTTTACTATTGAATACACCATGAATTGTCAAACTAATAGAATAATCTTATCTGCCAAAAGATCTAAACCTCCTAAACACTTCCTAGTTAATTTTCACAAATATACATGGTCTCAATTCTAATCTCAACAATGTCCATTTTCACTTGCAGTCTGCCAAACCCTATGTACTTTTTCTGAAAGAATTTCAGTTATCAGTTGATTCAACTACTGCTCATCTCACTTGCCCAAATTAATTGCTGTATGATTCCTTTCACCTCCTTGCATATGTCCATTCCGATATTCCCTGTCAGGGACTTGGTCAACTGAATCGCCTCTTTTCGAACTTCTCTGGCTTAAAATCTCTCTACCTCATCAGTCAAATTCATCTGTTGTCTCTACCCTTCTCCCAACTCCACTAATCACTTGGAGCTCTCTGACTTCCTCCAGTCCAACTTTCCTAACAGTGAGACAATTTTCCTTGGTGATTTTAATGTTCACAACTCCAGCTGGCTTCCGTTTTCTAGTCACGCCGACCCAGCAGGTCGAGATGCTGAGGCTTTTGCAATTACTAATGACCTAGCACAGATTGTTCATTTATCTACAAGAATATCAGACAATCCTAATCATACAGCCAATACGCTTGATCTTTTTCTCACAAATAACCCTTTTCTAAGTACACGGTCGAAGTGAGAGATCCTTTAGGCACCTCAAATCACAACTTGGTGATTGTCGCTTCTCCAATGGAACCTTTATCTCATGGCTATTCCCAACCTCATGTTGTTTGGCATTACAAGAATGCAAAATGGGATGACCCCTGAGACTTCTTTTCCTTGGTCAGATTACTGTTTCAAAACATCTGGTCAACGTTTGCTCAGATCGTGTCAGTGAAATTATTCTTGCAGGAAATGGAATCCTTTATCCCACACTCCACTTTGAAATCTCGTCCTTTATCTGAACCTTGGTTTTCCAATAAATGTGCTAAGGCTGTTCAAGAGAAGAATGTTGCATATCGTAATTGGCTCGTTAATAATGCTTCAGTTTCATTTTCTGCATACACAAAAGCTTGCAACAATTGTAAAGCAGTTATTAATCAGTCCAAACTAGATTTTGAACAGGCCAAGAGTAGAAAACTTGCTTCTTGCCCTAATGGCAGCTGAGCATTCTGGTCGCTTGCCAAAGCTATTGGATGGCAATAGCTTCAGCCAAGGATAAAGCTGATCTGCTAGCATCCCATTTTTCTTCCAACTCATGTAGTAATGATCTTGGTAAACCACCTCCCACCATTCCCAACACGCTCCATTCAAAGCCTTCTGTGGTCTTCCGTCAAAAGGATGTCAGAAGGATTTCGATGAATCTTGATGCTAAAAAAGTCCTGATGGTATTTCTCAAAACCTGTGCTCCTGATGTTACTCCTGTTCTTTACCGCCTTTATTCACTTTTTTATTCCAAAGGTGTTTTTTCTTCTGCTTGGAAATTTGCTCATATCCAGCCAGTCCCTAAAAATGGTAACAAATCCCTTGCCCCATCCAATCATCGTCCCATTGAAATTACTTCTACTCTTTCTAAAGTAATGGAGAAATCAAATAACCGCCAACTCTTAAACTACCTAGAAATCTTCTGTCTGATCAATGATCACAAGTATGGATTCTATCAGTGTCAATTATGTTACCCATTTATGGACAAATTAATGGAAAAGTTTGGTGAAACACAAGCAGTTGCTCTTGACATCTCAAAAGCTTTCGATCAATCATGTTTGGCATCAAGGTCTTCTAAACAAGCTTCCATCTAATGGTTTGCCAACTGTTTTTTTGTAATTGTACTTGCCTTGCTCAATCAGCTTCAACTTCTCGAATATCCGCTACCAATTCTTTAAATGTCAATCTCCAGGTAATTCTCCAGCGGGGCAAAGACAACTTAGTTGATTTCAATCCTTCTGAAACTCAGTCATATCGCACAAAAAAGGATTCTTCTGCTCCTATGCTTATCTTTGGTGACACTCCAAATTCTAGGCAAGATGATATCTCTCTCTTGGGGATTACCCTGACTTCTAATCTGTCTTGGTATAAGCATATTACAAATATTGCTTCCTCTGCATTACTTTTCTTCCAAACAGCTGTTCACTCTGTACAAATCGGAAAACTGCCCCACCATGGAATATTGTTCCCACATCTGGGGCGGTGCCCCCAAAACCTCTCTCAGGCTTCTAGATTCCATTCAGAAGAGGGCAGTTAGGTTAATTAATGACTCCTCTCTAACAGAGTCTCTCCACTTGCTGCTCACAGACATACTGTTTCTGCTGCATGTCTTTTATACAGATACTTCCATGGGCACTGTTCTTCTGAATTAGCTTCTATAATTCCCACTCTCTCTTTCAAAACAGTCCGAACACGTGCTGCCACCAGCCAACATCCATTTACTGTCCAACTTCAAACTCACAGAACCAACTTTTCATCTTCCTCATTTATTCATTCAACTGCCGTTTTCTGGAAAAACCTTCCTTCATACGGATTTCCTGAAAATTACAGTCTACAAAAGTTCAAGTCTAATGTCAACAAATATCTTCTTTCGTCTTCTCAACCTCCAACCCAAGCACGGTACTAAGTACTGTAAGTTCTAATACCTCTAGTGTTTGGGGTTTTCATAAAAAAAAAAAAAAAACCACGTCATTCTTGACATCATTGCAATAAATTTTTTCACTTTCTCTGATAAATAATTAATTAATATGTGGGATAAAGTTCAAGCCACTAGCAATACATATTCCCAAGTATTCAATCATTAACAACTGCTGTAAGGAAATACCATTCAACCTTACGAGTGGAGGTCTACTGAGACCCAATTTGCCCTTCAATATCATGATTTTAGTTTTGGATATAGAGATAGTCAACCTATGCAAATTCACCATTTGCATAATTCTTTCAACAGTCAATCAGACCTCATTTCAAGCTCCTTTCTGGTGCTTCTGTGCACAAGCATTACCATATCATCTGCATAAGCTATTGTGTGTGAGTGGTCAAATTCTCTCTTGAGCCAATCTTCCAAAACCCAGTTCCACATTAAAGGACTCAAGACAGATTCCTGCGGACAGCCTCGAGTCATATGACGTGGAATTGATCCAAAATTCGACTTAACTGTTACTGTGCGATCCCTAAAATAATCTTTAATTATAGAGAAAATATTAAAAGAACATTTAGCTATGCACAACATCATCATCAGTACACTGTCCCAACTAATGGAATCAAACGCACCAGCAAAGTCTACAAAAATCCCCAAGTTATATTTATAATTCGATTCTCGTATATTGTGAACTAAAGAGTGAAGCGCATCCTTAGTACCTACACCAGGAGTGAAACCATATTGTTTGTTAGAAACACCAATATTACTTCTTTGGTAGATAGCAATTCTCTAAAAGGTAGATCGCAACCCTCGCATGACTAAAAGAGCTTCTCACACTTTACCAAGACCAGGAAGCAATGCAATAGGTCTATATGAAGCAGGTGAACTGGTTGGCTTGGTTGGCGATTTTAGGATAATCTTGAGCTGTTTTTTGTTTTCGTTGGTTTTTTTTAGGAGCATTAGCAACTAAGGCCATATTGCTCCGGGATATGCGGTGGTCATTCCTTGACCTTTCCGCATCCTCCGTATTTGGTGGTGACGGGCTCGAACCCCGGTCTAATCAAGAAGCGTGTGCTGCGCACTGCTGCTCCTTCCCACCTGGCTACAGAGGCGCCTATAATCTTGAGCAGTGCATCCTTTCAAGGAGACAGAAATACACCATCTCTTAGACAGTTATTAAAAACTTGTAACAATTCGTCTGAATAAAGATTAGAGAACGTGTTGATTACCTCTCCCTCCAGTAGGTCCATACTTGGACATTATTATTTTTAGTGGACTTAACAACAGTGAGAAGTTCATCATGGGTAAAGGGTAATTCTTCAGTCGTTACCATACAACTCATTCAACGCCTGCATATGACAATGTTCTTCATTAACACATTGGTTATCAGCCATGTTATCATTACCTATAAGGTGATCTAAGATTGCACTCATGGAATCTTCCCAACTACACGTCTCAGTGGTGCTCTTGTCAATAGAATATATAACATCAGCAGTTGCTCTGAATTAGCCAGTAGAAATTTTATAAACCAACCCCCAAGGGTCATTATTTCCTTCTGTTTTCACCAATGCTTTCCAGCAGTCATATTTCTGTTCAGCGATAGAATGAGAAAACACCCATGGTTACTCTTGATCTAGATGTCTCATGACGGCCAAGAGTGTCCATCATAAATTTAAATGAAGACTTCTGCAAAGATGGAGTTGCAAAACCTTGACTTTTACGACAAAATTCAAGAAGAATCAAATTTTCTAGATGCCATCCCAGGGGATGAAAACATGGATATCCCAGTATGATCCTGAGATAAAAAAGCTGAGCAAATATTGAATAACAAAGAATATTTCAAGACTGGAAAAAAAGCAAGGATGAATAAATCACACATCAAAATTCAAGACTATGCTCACTGTATTCTTTGGGAAGGGGTGGGAGGAAGAGGAAAGAAGTCCATTAAGACTTCATTCACCAAGAATAAATTATTAAATCAGACAATTTACCTTCAAGTTCTGAAATTACTGCAGGAAAGGTACTGCATTATGGCAATGCATCAAGAATTGTCTCATTGATAAAGACAGTGCATTGCATGTACTGGAATTATCAATAAGACAATCTGAAGGGGAAGGTGGGTATGGACCATTCAGATGGAACACCCTCTCTGCTTGCCCGATTTGGATCATATGACTTCTATTTCCAAGTATCAAAAGTATGTTTTGGGTCTTCTGAAGAAGTCCAGTAACATACTCTGAATCAAAACCTGGTTATTTTGAAACATCTGAACAAGATAAGAACAAGTAACTAATTTGCATTGCTCTCATTCAAAATGCTAAGAATAGTTTAGTTTTGCTGTAGCAGACATGTTTATGAACAGATAATCAACATCACATTTTTTTTTTTTTTTTTTAATTTTATTCATTTGTTGATTGCAGCCCCCAGGGTTTCCCCCATTAGCCACAGTTTAACATCATGTGGATATAGTAGAGTAACCTAAGTAACTACACAAAATTATCTACAGAATAATCAACAATATCTGTAGTTCTATATACAATTTCTAACAGGTTAGCACTCATAAAATACAAGGATCATCTTAAATAAACAACTTAACTAGCCAGATGGCAAATAGAATGGCTAAAATATATTTAAATACATCTTCAGGTCGAACAAGAAGTAAAAAATGGAATATATTACTCAAATATCAATAATAACTTTATCACAACACTGTGTGATTAGACATCAGAACATCAAAACTAATTAAACATAACAGTCAACTAGATTATCAAAGCATATACTACACTCAAACCTTACATAAAAGGCATAAGGCTATAGTAATAATAACAGTGACATTACCAGCAGAATAAGTTACTAAACCAAAGAATGATTGACCTTACGATTAAGTGACAGCAGAGTAACATCAACCTCCAACTAATACCTAGGAATTTAAAATTGAATCTTCACAACTGACTTGCAACTTTCAGAAGTGGAAGTTCGCAAATAAAAGACTCACTTATGTTTTCCAGAATGAGAGTTCACAAGAAAGCAGACATTAATGATTACACATATTTGACACTTAATCCAGTCAAGACATAAGCTAGACCAACCAAACAATATATACACTACAACTATACATTAAGTCCAGTTCTCAGGGACCAATAATAATTACAAATATACCATATTCCTGTTCCTGCAGCTTCCAACAAGGTGAAAGCTCAACAGGGTCCCAACACATGATCAACACATTACCCTATTTCCCCATGTATAAGACGCTCCCATATATAAGGTGAACCTTAATTTTGGGACCCAAAATTTGAAAAAAAAAAAAAAAAAAAAAAAAAAATGTATTACATAAAGTTATTGAACTCAAGTTTTATTCATCATAAAATTCATACAACTCATCACTGTCAAACTCCCATCCATTAGCTTGTTCTCATCTGTGTCTGATGACGAATCACTGTCTTCATATATTGCCTTGTCCTCAGTTCCGTCTATGGCATTTGAAATGCCACACTTCATAAATGACTTGACAACGATCTCAATCTTGATATTAACCCAGGATCTTGTCACCCAGGTGCAAACCTCTCCTATAGTTGGTTTCTCTACTCTTCCTGCTGGTGCCAAATTGTCCCCAGAAGACTTCATCCACTGGTTCCATTTGTCTCTCATGGCAGCTTTGAAGGGTTTGTTAATGCTGACATAAAGTGGTTGGAGCTGGGATGTCAAGCCTCCAGGTATGACGGCAAGTTTTGTTTTTTGCTCTGCAGCAATCTTCTTTGTCTTTTTTGTTATGTGTGCCCTGAACTGATTAAGCACCAATAGGGCAGGTTTGCGTAAGAGCCCACCTGGTCTCCTGCTCCAAACTTTCTCAAACCAGATCTTCATCCCATCCTGATCCATCCAACCCTTGCCATGAACGTGGACAATCACTCCTCGAGGAATGTCTTCTTTTGGCATTGTTTTGGGTTTGAAAATCAGCACAGGAAGCAGCTTGGTTCTGTCGGCACAACAAGCTAGAACAACTGTATAATGGCTCTTTTCATGTCCACTTGTCTTCACAGTTAGTTTTCACCCCCTTCTTATCAACAGTTCTGTTACTTGGGACAACAAATTGAAGGGGGACTTCATCCATATTTGCAATCTGTTCCAACTCAAACTGATGTGTCTTCCGACATTGAATGACAAAACGATGAAATTCAAGGACCTTCTGCTCATAGCTTTCAGGCATCTTTTGGGCAAGTCTGGTGCGTGTCCATGCTTAGTCCATTCCGTTCCATGAACCTGAAGCACCAATTGTGTCCTCCTTTGAAATCAGCAACTTCTTTTTCATCAGCAATTCTTCTTGCTTCATGCTGAACCATCTTTGTGGACACAGAAATTCCAATTGCCCTTTGCTCCTCAATCCATATCTTCAATTCCCTCTCTAAATCAGGCCATTTTGCTGACTTGCCTCTCATGGCCTTCTTCTGCCGTGGGGTTTTCAGTAGGGTTTCTTCTTCCCGTAGCCAGTCTTGGATTGTTCTCTCAGTTGGAGGAGGACCATAACTTAAATTCAGCAGCACGATTTCCATTCACTTTTGCAAACTGGATCACTTTTAACTTGAATTCAGCACTGTACGAAAATCTTTTCTGAGCCATTTCTGGGCAGAACGTGGCAAAACGTAACCTAATATACCGGTAACAAGTGCGAAACAACGAGCGCAAAGGCAACAAGCGCGAAATGCAAGTAAAAAAAAATCTACAACCACTGTATAAGACGCACCCAGTTTTTATACCCCAAATTTTTTGAAAAAGGTGCGTCTTATACATGGGGAAATATGGCAATTTAGTCAAAGTGAGAAATACAACAAATTTTTCAAATAATCTCTGTAATAAAAAAATTGCCATGTTTAATTTTTTCCACCATTAAAACCACAGTCATGAAGCTCTATGTTCAAAAGCTGATGAGTTGTACGTTGAAATAATACAGTGTTGCTTTTTATATAGAACTGTGAATATTTACTAACAAGAGAGTACTCCTCCTATCTTGGGATAATATTTGCTGTTTCATATTTGTAATCCATGCAAAGAAGGGCAAACTTTCTCTTATTTAGTGTTATCATTTGTTTAGTAAACTTTGAACTAGGCATGAATTGTACCTGAAAATTTCTGCTATGTACTGGTCAATACAATGCTCGTGTGAGCCGTCACCAGTCAGCACAGATAAGAATGAAGAAAAACCAAAAAAAAAAAAAAAAACAAACAAACCTTAAATAGTTTTCCAGTTGAATCCACATTGGATTCAACTGGAAAACTACATTCAAGGAGTAATCTGCTTCTTAAATAGCAACTTCTTTACATGCATCAAATTCCATGCAACCAAGATAAAATTCCAGAACTGTAATCAAAAATAATTTTACCAGCTGTTCTAAAAGTGATATGAAACTGATTCTTGGTTCAAACAAATGCTCTATGACCAGCCCATATAGCTGGAATCAGCAAGACTAGTTCAGGCTAAGTTTTTGAGAATTCCAAAATTCTGTACAGAGTTAGTATAAGTATCTGACTTTAAAAGTTTCTCTTGATTAATACTGATGTTCTCATGTTGTAACGGACACCCATTTAACTAAAAGTGACACGCTTTTGTTCCTTGAAAATACTGACCACGATAAATGTGCTCCTTTGAATGGTACACATTGATGAACACATTTACTGAAATTCATCATTACTTAACAGCATTTCTTTAATTTACCCTAGCAATTTTTTCACAAACACAATTTGTGGCTTAGTTATGTATGCACTGCCCTTAAGGTATCCCACCATAAAAAAAGGTCAGGTGAATGAAAAAACATCTCTAAAGAAAAAGAAAGAAAATAAGCTAGCCTGGAAAGATTATGTAAAAGATCCTTACTTGCACTTGCTGTATGACCTATTGCTTCATGCTGTTACCATATCTCATATGCAGACAGTTCCTTCAAACTGTGGTTGGAATCTCCAAATCACTTTAAAGTAGCACTCTACATTGACAAACTGCTTTAAAAAAAAAACGAAAACATCACTAATCTTAATCTGAGTCAAGTGCACAGGGCTGATGAAACTCCCAAACAATACAGGCTAACCCTCGTATAACACAGTAGTTGGGTTCCTATAAAATGTGTTGTGCAAAACCGTGTTATACTGGACTAAGAAAAAGTACAAAAAGGGGTTATGTTTCAAAATCTAACAAAAATACACCATTCTAGATTTCATGTATCTTCTGCTCTCTTTAAAAAAAAAAAAATCAGTAATCTGGGTTTGCTTTTGATTGATAAATCTTTGTGAAATTTATCGTATGGAACTAAGCATGTTTGAAGCTCCCTTTTGAACTTTGGGCCCTTTCATTCAAGAATCCTTTGAAAATGAAATGCACAAGGCATAAATATTCTAAATATTCAAATAACTAGAGAAGCGTTATTTATTTGAAGTAGTGCAATACCGCTATCTTGTTGTGAAGGCAACCACAATATGAGATACAATTAAAATGATGCCTTCTACACTATTTGCGTAGTTCAAATTTATGGGTTAACTATGGTGTATTTACACCAATACTATATAGTTAATTACCAAAACCCATAAGAATTATGCCTTGTGGATTTCATTTTCAAATTATATTTTTACCAACTCTTTGGCATCTCTCATATTGAGGATATAATTTCGCAACTGTGATGGCATGTTGTATTACCAGGGTACCTGCCCGCCCACTGATGAAGCCCAATAGCCTCGAAACGATCGTCTGGGTGGTGGTATCCTCTGAAAATAAATAACAGTAGCCTTCTCTACTAGAGAAACATTATTTATTTGAAGTAGTGCAATACCACTATCTCGTTGTGAAGGCAACCACAATATGAGATGCAATTAAAACGATGCCATTTACACTACTTATGGGTTAACTATGGTGTATTTACACCGATACTATATAATTCAAGAATCTGTATTAAAAAAATAAGATTCTAATTGCTTGGCTAACTGTATGCCTTCCCGTATGCTTTTTAGTGTAAAATTTGGAAGTTTAGAATTTTCATCTGCACTATCATCCTCTGAATTTATTTGGTTTTACCTCTGATGCCATTTCCACCAAATCCGCTTCGCCAGCCTCTTTTTCTACTAGTAATTCTTGAACGTCTTCACTAATCATATCCTTTAAAAAATTTTTAAATATATACTGTGTATATATTTTAAAAATATACACTGTCTGTAAATTACATGTTCTGTAGTTGATTTTCTGTTCTGCTGGATGAAAAACCTGAGTTTCCAGGATAAAAAACCATACTACCCTTGCCTGAGCCCGACTAACTCAGCCATGTTGTGAAAAAGTTCCATAAAATTTCTACCCGTCATTGACAAGATTCAAACTCAGGTCTTTTGAACCCGTTGTAGGGAGGGTGATTCTATCAACTGTACTACCCACAAGGGCTCCAGTAGTCATATCATCAAAACCTTCCCCTCCTACTGACACAGCAAGTTCTACTTTGCACCGATTCTGTTTTCTACCAGTTCGACCATATTTCCTGAATGAACTGATGCTGGCCATACATTTTTCCACACGCACTTAACATTGACAGTTTTATTTCTTTCAGTGATAAAGCTATGATTCTAATACAATCTACAAATGAGAAATGTGGCCATGGCTCCATTACTTCAATAGATTTGGAATCAATTTTTTCCAAAATTTTGTTCCAAAAGCTATTGTAACAATTTTCTAAAGTAATGAGTTTTAAAGTTGGATATAATGCCTTGATCTTATGGCCGAATGAAAGAAGTTATATTAATCCAGTACAACTGTGGGGTAGGAATGTAACTTCAACATTTGGACGACTTAAATCTTTTAGATGGCCTGGTGTGCTACCCAAAACTTTGAAATCTAGATTTTTTTCACAAATCCAACAAGCACGAGTTCAATAGCACAGAACATAAAACATAGGGATTTCCCAACAAAATAGAATACAGGGATCTCTCAATAATTTTTTTTTACTAGCGAGTCAACAGCGGGGATTCAAAAAGAGTGGAAATGTTGAAAAACTACATACAACATAATAGCAGGGTTTTCCCCTCACAAAATCTTAAAATTACCCTGTTATGCGAGGTTTACCGAAATTCTCTGTGTTATATAAGTACTGTGTTGTGCGAGGATTTCCACAATTTATCAATCATGTTAGAGCGAAACCATGTTGTAGAAGTACTGCGGGGGAAAATTATACGGGGGTTGCCTGTATTTCAGTAAACTGTGCTTCATCTACTCCATCCACAGCGCTGACATTTCTTCTAGATGTTTTTAAAAGTTTTCTTTTACTGCTCTGCTGAAAATTCCAGAAATCTGTTCATTACAAAAATAGGAAAAAAAAAAAAAAAAAAAAAATCATGAATTAAGTCAAACCTAATTATATGCATGTGTCAAGTGGCACCTGGAATGCACAGTTAATGGCAGCAAGCTGGCTTTACTGCTGTACACTTTCCTGCAATTGGTAACGCTCTCTGGTTTTGGGACAGTAAAGAGTTGCCGGAATACAACTATTAATGTGCATGTTTTATGTTTCATACAGCAAGCGCTCTTATTATTGATCGATTGGCATCCGATGAGCAAGTTCATTCAAGCTCAGTTTCCAATTTTCATTTTGCTTGCCAAAAGGTCTAAAACATGCTTGGGCAAATTTTTGGCTGAAGGGCCACATTAGGAATTCAAAAAGAAGGCAGGCCGCACGTAAAATACTATTTTTAGATATATATTATTTGTTATCATGAAGAAGAAATATAACATAAAAAGCTGTGTTCACTCGGTGCACTGTGATCAATTTATATTGAAAATGGGTCGCGCACTATTGCCAAACTTGTCTAAATTTTTCGGAAGTCGCCAGATCTTCATGAAAAGTCATCATTCAAAGTGTTGATAATTTCACAATATTTTTCCAGGAATCTTCAGCAACTTCATGGTTGGAAAGTGGTCTACCTTGTTAATTAATAAATGTCGAAGGAACAGCTGGAGTTTTAATTTAAATCCATTCAAACTTTTTATCATATCATGGGCGTATAAATTTTTCCCTTGTAACACGGTGTTGAAAGTATTTAAGTGTCATGATGTCCAGGGTAAACGCAAAATCACAAATCCAATTATTATCAGTTAATTCGGGAAAGTCCATAATATTTTTCAGTTTTAAAAATAGAATGATGTCATCTTTAAGATCCCATACTCTCCGAAGAACTTTTCCTAAGCTAAGCCATTGAATTTGACTATGATAAGGAATATCTGTGTACTTGGATTCAAAATCTTGAAGAAAATTAACAAATTGTCTGTGTTTCAGGCCCTTCGATCGTATTAAATTTACTAGTTTAATAATACAAGATGTGACATGTTAAATTTTTAACACATTTTTACATAATACTTGATGTATAATACAAAGAATTGTAATTAAATTATAATCATGATAATTTTCACAAATTTTATCCTGAATTTTCTTTAATGCTCCAACATTTTTACCTGTCAAACTTGGTGCTTTGTCAGTTGTTACGCTTACCATTTTGTTCCATTGTAAATTATATCTTGTTAAGCATTTTTCAACTTTTTCAAATATATCAGCTCTCGTTGTTTGGTCTTTAAGTGATTCCACTGAAAGAAGCTCTTTGATAATTTCAAATTAAGAGGTACATCCACGTATGAAAACTAATAACTGTGCAGTATTCTTTTGATCGTTACTTTCGTCGAGAGCTATCGAGTACCACGTTATGGATTCTAATACTGATAATAATTGCTCATTCAAATTTGTATCGATACATTCAATTCTTCTTACTACGGTTCGCCGAGATAAACTTATATTCTCAAATTTGTGTTTAATGTCAGGATATAATTCCACAAGCTTCAGTCATACATTCTTTAATATAGTCTCCATCAGAAAAAAGCTTGTTGCTTTTTGCAATTATATGAGAAATAACAAAACTTGCCTCTACAGTAGCTTCTTGTTCCTTAGTTACCCGCATAAACACATTTTGTTGTCTAGATAAATTTTGAATCAATCCATCAGCAGTTTTCTTTCTCGCTTCCGGAGTTAAATTGGCACCATATTCGGAATGTTTAGTAGTGAAATGTCTTTTTATATTGTACTCTTTCAACACTGAGACACTCTCCCGGCAGATGAGACAAATAGGCTTGTTATTTATGTTAGCAAAAAAATATTTTGTGTTCCACTCTTCATTGAAGACACGATGCTCTTGTTGAATTTTTCGTTTTTTATTCATTTTTAAAAGGGCGTAAATATTATTTTTATCGCTACTGGCAACCAAGATGATAACCAAAGATAATGCAAAAAAACTAACTGCAGGATGATTGTCAGAGAAAACAGATTGGAACTGAGGCTGGTCAGCAGTCCTATCCTATTACTCCACCACAGCAGCAAAGCCATTGTCGTCATCACTGGTTGTCTGTTACCGTAGTTTCGCACGGTTAGTTTATAATCGCAAATTATACCGTTATAAAAGCGCCCGTTGGCTCGCTCCAGTTCGTGCACAATTTCAAATTCTATCTCAATTTGAACAATACAGAGATGATAAAACAATTTACAAGTGGACAAATTCTATAATATATCACATATACAAATTTATTTTTCAAAAAGGCGTTGCAAAAGGCATAAAATAAGTAAACTTTTTTTTGAAAATACAATTAAAGCTTGTGGGTCGCAAAAAATGTGCAGCGGACCACATGCGGCACACGGGCCATAGTTTGCCCGGGCCTGGTCTAATTTCAAAAAATAATTAAAAATGTATGTTTTTAATATAGAAAACAAATTTTCACAGTTGGGTTCACAAAAGATTGAAAATAAAGGTAGATCACCTGGGCTTGCAGTAGACCAATTCTCCTATACAGCCAGCCCTCGTTATAAGGCAGTTTGCTATTCTTATACTATAACCCATATCTGACTATAACACTCTTTTTGATAGCTTGCAAATGAATACCAAAATTAGATTAAAATGTTTCCCCATGCCAACTTGAGAAATTTTCGCACACTCAGTGAAATTTTCTCACATGCTATTCTCGGAACTATGTAAAAAATAAAGAATTAATTTCAGCAGTGGGAAAGACAGCTGTTCCAATGCAAGCAACTAGGGCTAGGCCGGTTATTAGGATTGAAATGGAGAGACTTCAACTAATTTCATTGAAGATAATATCCAATGCAGAAGTCAGTTAAGTTAAATATGAGAGAGAGAGAGAGAGAGAGAGAGAGAGAGAGAGAGAGAGAGAGAGAGAGAGAGAGAGAGAGAAGTGGAACTATTTAAAACTAGTAAGGGCTGGTTGAATAGATTTTAAATTCAGGGAAAAGCCGTAAGTGCAGATTAAGGAGCCAAAACTTTCAAAAAAGAACTTGTTAAAATTATCGAAGGAGTATTATGTGTTATACTTTTCAACAATTTTTTAACACAGACGAAGCAGGACTTTTTATGGAAACAAATGTCTAAAAGAAGTTTCATATTGAAAGAAGAAAAAAAACATGCCAGGTTTCAAAGCGGTGAATTTAAAATTAAAACCCCTTTTAGTTTACCAGGAAGAGGGACAAAGTACAACCCAAAATCGACACATTTTTCATGATTAAATTCATCAATTAAAACCAATTTAGATCAATTAAATTCATGATTTTATTTGGAATTTTAAGTTTAATTTTGATATGTAAGTAGTTACCGCATAATTATATACGTATGTAATGAATATTTTATATGTAAAAATATTTGAATATTAAATATTTTGACTAACAATTGCGCATCTTTTCACTACTGTTTATTATTGATTTGGAAATACTGTGTGGCACTGACCGCAACTCACAAATACATATGTTACCTTATGGGAATGCAGCGCTCGCTTAGAGCGGATTCACTTAGTGCACTGTTTTTCCGTAACGAATTATCAGCGTTATGTGGGGGGTCACCTGTATATGGAGTGGAGCTCCTATACACGGAGCTCCTCTTACTGTAAATTTTTGTTTGTTATTGCTAGTGGGTTTCTTGCTACTTGCTACTCAAAATTTGAATGTGCCAATGGAAGGCATATCACTAATGCAAATATTTTGGTGAAAATTATGCTATGTTGTGATTTTGCTGAATATGCCATACTGAAGTGATTTCCCTAGTGTGTTACATAATTTCACTGAAGGCAAATGTCTACTGCAAATGTGCAAAGGAAAAACAATAAAGAGTGCCAGTTGTTTCTAACAGACCCAGTATAAATCTCTGCTGTGCTTCAACGGAATGCAAGTTTTTGAATTCAAACAAACAAACAAACAAACAAACAAAAAAAAAAAAAACACCACAGTACCTGGTGTCAATATCACTGTCTTTTTTTCCACGTTCCTTAAGCTTTTCTTCTAATTTCTTTTTATATCTAGATAAAAAAAAAAAATAATAAAATAAAAAACTTCAAGATATCTTGGTGCAGAATGAACTTACAGCTAGAACTTTTGCTTTTATGTACATATTCTTATTATTATTTGTATTTTTCTTTTTAGCATACAAATTTATTCATAATTAGTATCTAATTCCATAAACTGATCATTTGATTCTCTCTAATGGGAGAGTACCCTCGATTGACTTAGGAATGCAGTTGTCCCTACAGCTTGATTATCTAGTCCATAGTCATTTCCAGAACAGGAAGGTTCTTGTGGTCTCGAAGCATCAGGTCGTGTCCAGTGTGGTTACTCGATGGTGCCCCCAAGGGTCTATCTTGCGAGACCCCTTGTTTTCTGTCATCCTGTAATTGCTGGTAAACACAAGGGCCAACTATCTGTTAGACAAATATGTTAGTTGTCTGACAGCACCATGGGTTTTCCCCCATCTCTGCATTGTATTCTTTGTAAGTGACACAGAACTTTGTGGAGGCCAGTGATTTAAAAAGTTTGTGAGGAGTATTTTCTTGTGTAGTGTTATGTTCTGTTGTTTCTCTGACCATTTAGCCGGTGAGCCCCTAACGGGACTCACCGTTGCCCACACTTTGCCACGAGGAGACAGGTCAGGCATCCAGTAGATCTGGCAGGCCCTGCCACCTATTTTCCGAGGATTTCAGTGGCAAGACATATACATATATATATAAAAATAAATGGGGGGGGGGGGATAAACACTAGAATTTGGAAAGGCCGGAAGAGGTTTATGAGGAAAGCGGTTGAATTTTTAGATGTTGATTAGAATTTAGCGGGATTGTTAGAGGCGCACTTGATCGGTTTATGTAGAGTGGGGGGGGGGGGAGATTATACCATAAATTGATCAGTGAAATACTTTGCAAAACCAATTGAAACTTTTAAATTGATTTTTTTTTGTGTCTTGCAGGTAGTAGCTAATATTTATTTAGAGGTGATATAAAAAGATACACAAAGAAGATGCCTGAACTCTCTGAATTCTAAAGAGGTAAAATAGTTGGTGCATGTTTAGCAGGGACATCAGTATCTAAAACCTTTTTAAAAATATATTAGGCCACCAGAAAACTATGTATATCTCTGGCTAATTTGCCTTTTTAATGGATGAAAAATCAGTTTCTCAGGGTAGGGCCCCTTGATATCCACAACAGAGCCCAGCTATATTAACTATGGAGTGAAAAGTTTCTCCTGTCATTGACAGGATTCAAACCTTGGCCTTTTCCATTCAGTGTGAGGAGGACAATAATTATTACCACTGTGCTACCCATGCTGATGCAAATGCATAGAAAGTGATACCAGTCATGGGCACCAGCAGGATATTTTGCAAGGTGTGGGAATAAATTTTTTGCTCACCAAATTTTCGAATACATGCAATATCTTATGTTTCAATATATTAATGAAAATATTAAAAATTGTGTATTACTTCAAAATCCAAAGGTGGTGCACTTGCACCATGCTGCTGGTGGCCATGATGCCAGCATTCTCAATACTTGATGTCTGTATTCACCAAGTGGGGAAAATCAAAAAGAGGATAGGACAAATTGTGGCAGAATTTGTGGAAAGAGACTGCCAGATACCAAAAAGGACTGTAGCTCCAAAAACAAAAATACTGCCTCAAAAAATAACTGCAGAACTTAAATGTGTCTCAGCAACATACAGTTTCTAGTAAAACAGTTCAATGACAACTTCTTAAAGACAAAATTTATGGCAGAGCACAAAAACTGGACACTTGATGATTGGAAAAATGCCATATTTTCAGATGAATCATCACTCACACCTTTTCCAACATCAGGTAGAGTTTACATTTGGAAAATTCCAAAGGAAGTGCATCATCCTGACTGTCTTGTGTCATCAAATATGGAGGAGATTCCACGATGGTTTGGACAATGATATTGTGGTATTCTTTAGGTCCTATCATCACCCTGAACAGGTGAATTAATGCCACTGATTACGGTGATATTCTAAGTGAGCAAGTTTACTGCATGATACAAATATATTATCCCACAAAGGATGCAATGTTTCAAGATGAAAATGCTCCAATACACACAGCTGGATTTGTCCATTCTTGGTTTGAGGGGCATAAAACTGAAGCCAAGCCTCTCCCACAGCCCACACAATCACTGGAATTAAAATGTTTGAGTCCCTGTGGGCTAATTTGGAGAAAAGAGCAAGAAACAGTAACTCTATCTTCATCACTCAGGGAGCTTGAAACATTTATCCATGAAGAATGGCCCAATATTCCTTTTAAGACAGTTCAAGATAAATTTACATCTATTCCACATAGAATATAGGCTATTTTAAAAGCAAAGGGTGGCCCAACACCATATTACTGCATACCTGTAGCTCTTATTACAGGTGTTTCCATTATATTGTTCACTCACTGTATACATCAGGGATGGAAACCAGCTGCAAGAATTTCCAATGATTAAGGATGAAATTTGTGCATTATTATTATTATATAAATTATGCAAGGATATACAGTATCAGCAAAAAACTCCTACCCACTTAATTTATTCTTGCCAATCTATTCTAATAATTTACCCAATCCTTTAAATTTTTTCAAAATTGCTATCTCCATAACACTAGGTGAAAGTTTATTACAATAATCAATTATTCTTTGACTGAAAGCAAATTTTTTTGCATGTGTTTTGCAACTATCCGTTTTTCAATTTAAACTATGCTCTCTTGTGTGTGTTGTCTAAAGAGTAAAGATGACTTCAACATTTCATTTAGAATCACACACAGATGCCTAATATCCAGATGTTGCAAGTTACGAAACCTTTGGCAAGAATAATCTTAAGTGTCTTCAAATAATCACACAGTCCTTTCTACACCCTTCCCAAACTGCATGCAGTATTTAAGGTGAGGCTTAACTATTACTTTACATAATGGGATAATCACCTCTTTAAACTTGCTGACAAGTTCTCCAATATTACTGATAGAACCCCAATGAGTAGTCCTAGAAGCATATCTGCACTGCTCAGAAATTTCATTTCAAATTTTTGAGTTTAATGTTACCCAAATGGTTCAATGCAGATTGATTAAAATGAGAAAAGGTGTAACATCTTGACTACAGCTCCAATGTTATGCAAGGGTATCCATTACATTAAAAAAAGCACTGGGACCGCAATCAAAGTGTGACAGACCTGTTCACTGTAGTCTAACTGCATTGAACATCTTTCTCAAACACAATGAAATAAGTAATATCACACATTGTATCTCTCTGTAATGAGATGAGGAATTATGGATTATTCCCTCTCCCTGGTTACCATAATACTTTTCTGTTGCATGCTAAAAAAGAAATCTTTAGATACAGGCTGCATTAGAGCACTCTGGCACTGACTGCTCTTCTTTATTATTTTTATGCTTTTGCTTGTATCTTAATTTATTCAACATATATCTTGTTGCTTATTTTATAATTTTAATGGTACTTGTATATTACTGCTCAATTACAGTTATGGAAAGGGAGCTAACTAGAGGATAATGGTGGTTTATAGACAGCTTGTTGTTGTTGTTATTTGGTTTTTAGGAGCATTAGCAACTAAGGCCATATTGCTCTTATATACAGCTGAGTAGCAAAGAAAGATGAAGAAAAAGAATTGCAGGAAAGTGAAAAACATACTAATACTGTATAATTTTAGCAGAAATAATTGTTTGTGAATACTATCTTAATTGCAGACCCCTCAAGGTAGATCTACAGATAAATATTCACAAATGTAGAAAATGTACAAGCTCCAAAATATAATTAAGATCTATACGATAAATGAACAGCAATACTAGCAATACTACAATCCCCTGACTGTGAACTTGCATATGCCAACCATAAATTACACAGAGAAAGAAATATCACCTAAACATGCACTTATGTCATATTTGGGCAGACTATCAATTCAAACCTTCATTGGTTCAAATTCAGTGTGGCTGTTGATAACAGCTAGCACACAGAGGCACATTGACTTGGCTAGCTTTAAGTTTTCAATTTTATTTGTGGTCAGTGTCTGCAAGGACTTCCCATGTGACCTGTCTCTGACCCCTAAAATTGTGTTTAGATGTTTTGAATATGTATGATACGTTGTATTGACTTTGTTTATATGAGGGGGTGTCAAAAAGTTCATACCCCGACCTAGATAAAACATCAGTAGGAAGATGCTGTATAAATTGTGTACTTATTCAATAACTAACATGTGAAATTTCATTCCCATAGGTGATCGTCACCAGAGGTGGAGTCTGAATACTACAGTTGACAAAGTGGAGCATTGAGCAGTGATCAAGTTCCTGCACTTGCAGGGCAAGAAAGCTTAGGAAATTGAAGAAGAAATGAAAGCTGTGTATGGGCAGAATTTTCCATCCTATGACACTGTAAAAAAGTGGAAACGGGAGTTCCAGTGTGGTTGTACAAGTGTCTTTGACAAGCCAAGAGAAGGAAGGTTATCAACACCCACAGACAGTGAGGTTACAAAGGTTGAGTAGCTGGTTCTGAGTGACAGACATGTGACAATTCATTTCATCGCAAATGCAGTGGGAGTTAGTTACGGGTCTGCCCACAACATTTTACACGATCATCTGCACATGTCTAAGGTCTCCACAAAATGGGTTCCAAGATTGCTGATACCTTTGCAGAAGCAATGTTGGATGCAATGTTCTCACCAACTGCTGGATTTGTGTGTGGCTTTGAACTACTGCAGCAGCACCCACCCTATTCTCCTGACCTAGCACCACCAGACTTCTTGTTTTGAGAAATGAAGAAACCATTGCGTGGACGGTGCTTTGATTTGTCTCAGAAGTCATCAATGAAGTGGAATCGTGATTTTGGGCAAATAGTGCAGACTTGACTTCTATGATCAAGGCATTAAACAACTGATCCATACATGGAAGAAATGTATTACTCTACATGGAGAGCACATATAAAATATGTATTTTTATAATAAAAAGATTTAAAGTGATTCAGTTAAAGAAAACTATTAAGTGTGATTTAGCAGTTTTCATTTATCTTAAGGCACATATTTTTTTAACTAAACCTTTTCATAGGCTCTTTGGGCAATGCCCCCATTGTGCCCAAAGGATAATCGGGCCTTGCTACCTACTTCCAAGAACTCTATCCAGATGGATTCAATGGATTTTCAGGTTCCACTTAACCAAAATACAGGCTTTTCAGTTGCTTTTCAAAAAATTCTTGCACCATTAGAAACATAACTAAAAAGGATATGAGAATGTCTAAGCAAGCTTCGTATATTCTTGTACATACATCCTTTCTGATTTCAATGCAGTGTAGCGTAAAATATAAAAGTAAATACTTGATCAACAAAAAACAGTTTTTCTCACAGTTATATTTTTAAACAAAGCTACCTCTCAGTTGTATGGGAAGATGCACAGGCCTAAGGTGAGAAACAAAATAACAAAATCAAGAAATCCTAGCATTATATTTGTTCTCTTATAAAAAGCAAAATAAAAGACAGTCCCAAAAGTGAACTTCCCATGATCACATTACTTAAAATAAGATGCAGAAGAAACAAGTTTTAAATAAAACAGTTACTTGGATCTGCTGGAGGAGTTCATGTATTCACAAGTCCAAGAAAAATTGTGCTGGATGTTATTGGGATTAGTTGTTCTCCGAGCTTTAGTTCTGGGTCTGGGTGTATGTTTCTTTTCCGACAAAAGTGTATTCCAACTGTCCATAATTTCAATAAAAAATGCAAACTAAGGATGAGGAGCAGAGCGCTATCCCTTCACTCACAGAGCCAAGAAAGTTATGAGTACACTCACCATAATTTCTTTGTTATGGGGACATACTTTTACAAAGGTGGGGTGGCCTAGAAAACACTGAAAAAGATAAATCCTGGGAGACTAAGAAAAACACGTCTGAGCGTATATAGAGACCTCATGCGTTGTTATGAATAGGGACAGAGGTATGCGTATGCATCCTCTTTTTAGAAAACAGAGGATGCATACGCATACCTCTGTCCCTATTCATAACAACGCATGAGGTCTCTATATACGCTCAGACGTGTTTTTCTTAGTCTCCCAGGATTTATCTTTTTCAGTGTTTTCTAGGCCACCCCACCTTTGTAAAAGTATGTCCCCATAACAAAGAAATTATGGTGAGTGTACTCATAACTTTCTTGGCTCTGTGAGTGAAGGGATAGCGCTCTGCTCCTCATCCTTAGTTTGCATTTTTTATTGAAATTATCGCTATTGATAACATTGAACAATGGCTGACACTTAACGTTGTTGTTTCCCTTCACTTACAGAATTTTTTTTTTTTTTTTTTTTTTTTTCTGCTTTGGCCTTTGACCCTCAAGCTTGGGGTTGTTAAAGGTCTTGACACCATTCTGGAACTCTAGGGTGGCTGATTGTTGCACTGGGGTACTGAAGATTAATTTGTTTTGTGCAAATAGCCAGCCATTACCATGATTTATATTTTTTCAGCTCTTGCCTACCAAATAAATTGGAATAATACTGGCAGCCATACTGTCTTCCCCATTCTCTTTGACCAATAGGCTTAAAGGTCATTGAGTTTTGGCGGACTTTTGTTAAGTCACCATTTTGTGTTTGCATGGCTGCCTCCATATGGGAGTCGCCATTTTGTGGTGTAGCTATAACCTATAGCGTTTTTGTATATTGAGTTATTACAGACTGTTGGTAATACCATTTTAGCTTGTTATACTATCTTTGGTGCAGATTATTGGCTGCACTGTTATATAAACATTATCATTGACTATAATATATTTGTTTTGGTAACCAATAGTTACCTTGAAAATATTGTGTATACTTGAATTGCCATTTTTATCACTATGTCTTTTAAATTTTGTAACTTTTGTTTGGGTGCTCCTAATATTTTGCCCTTTAGTATACTTTCTTCTCATGCCCTATAGACCCCCTCCATAAAGTTTTGGGGGTTTTGGCTTATTAGGGACTCAGATATAAGCATAATTGTCTTGTTTGCTCAAACCTGCCTTCAATATTATTTTTGGGCTGGTTTGGGCTGTTATTTTTTTAAACTTAAATCGCCCTTTTCTCGATACCTATTGGGCGGATCCTGCTCATTTTTGGTGTGGTAATTCAGATTAAAAATACTTATTTTTGTGAATTTTTTGAACGCCCCTGGTGAGTAGAAACAGAACTATTCATTATCAAACTTTAGGTACAATTACATTCCAAATGGATAGCTCCACCAGCTCAAGTACTTCTCGTGATGATAATACAGGTAAGTGTCCCCAACTATTGAACATTTCAGTGTTGGACAGTTCTCTTACACAGAAGTTTGGACCCATTGGTTCGATTCTTACCAGTACTCCTTCCAAAGTTGAAGGCCCTCTGGCTTTGAATGAGTCTCAGTCTAAGAGTCTCAAGAACTTGATTGTGGACATTAGTAATCCTTCTGAATTGATTTCAGCCTTTAACTTTTATAAGAATCAGTTTTCTGAAGTTTCACATTCGTATAAGGGCATTCCATCTAAGTTTATTACATCATCTTGGCAACTTTGGAATGGTGTGGAGGAGATAATTCAGAAGTTGGCCTTTGCTTTGGAGGAACAGAAGAAATTTTTCAACGACTTCGCTGCCAAAGACGTTGAGACGACTTCAAAGCTTAAGGAGGAGATTGCTTCTTTGCAGGTTGCAGCTACAGATAATATTTATTTGAAGGAACTATTAACATCAAAGGATTTCCAAATCACAGAACTTCGTACAAAACTTGCAACTGTGGAAGACTTTTTGACTAAATTTGAGGATGTTTCTGCCAGCTTGCTGGCTAAAGATAACCAATTGAAGGATATCCAAATAAAATTGGATACGCTGACGCAGCAATTGGATGAAATCTCCAAACCCTTGTCTGTTTCCTCAGACCCCTCGACAGCATCCACGTTTGCTACAGTAACTACTACTAATTTAAGACCTCAAACTGGTCCAGCTCTAGCCCCTCCACCTTCGGGTGCTCAATCGAAACACGTTCTCTTCGTCAAAGCTGGCGTAAACAGTACGGTAACGTCAAGCGAAGATGTAAAACAACTCCTTTCTTCGGATTTTAAGCAAGAGTTAAAGAAGGTTAAGATTAAATCAGTGCGAAAGCTAAGGGAGAAAGGGATAGTAATAGAGACTGCTACTGAGAATGATCTCCGTACTTTGGAGAATTGTGGTAAATTTGCGGACTGCGATCTTCACATAGAACATCCTAAGAAGTTAAACCCAACCTTGGTAGTTTTTGACATCCCTGGGGATTCCTCAGATGAGGACTTTTTGGATGACTTGTTTGAGAAAAATCTCTGTAATAAAATTGATAAAAAGGATTTTGAAACAAATACTAAAGTAAGATTCAGGTTTGGCTCGAAAAATAAAAATACTTGTCATTTAGTTTTCGAGGTTTCCCCGAAAATGAGACACTGCTTATTGAGTTCGGATTGTAGAGTTTTCTTGGGCTGGACAGCCCACAGTGTAAAGGACTTTACCATTGTTTCGCGCTGTTTTCGTTGTTTAGGATATGGTCATTCCGCAAAAACTTGTCAACAAACTGCTAATGTATGTGGTCACTGCGGTGATCAAGGTCACCAATTTGACAATTGTACTAAGAAAGACTCCCCCCCTTGCTGCGTTAACTGTAAGGTGAGGAGAAAGGATAGTAAACACTCTTATAGGGATCTTAGCTGCCCGGAATTTATTCGAGCACAGGAGCTGATTCGCTCAAAAACTAATTTTCAATAGAATCCTCCATTCTTCTTTTAGTCCTTCGCTAAAAGTTATACAACTCAATTGTCAGAGGTCAGCTTCGGTTACTAATGACTTAGCAAAAATTGCAATTGATAAAAAGATTTCGTTTATGGGTTTACAAGAATTATATTCAGTAAAGGGTTTGGTTAAAGGCTTTCCTTTTTCGTTTCGAATAGTCTCTTCTTATATACAGCATATTGGTACTGGGGGGAATGCCAGGGCTATGGTTTGGGCAGCCCTGGTGGTGGCTGACCCCTCATTGGTTGTTACTAAAATTAATACCTTGTGTTCTAATTTTGCTGCCTGCGCCTGCATAGAGGGTCCGTTTGAAAAGTTTTATGCTATATCATTGTACATGCGTTGTTCACAAGGTGTACAGCCAATTGAGCCTTTTTTAATCTATCTGGACCACGTATTATCGCATTTAGCTGGTGAAAAACTACTAATTATGACAGATTCTAATTCTTCTTCGTCGCTCTGGTCTTCTTTTCCTCCAAATCTTAAGGGTGAGTTGTTTGAGGAGTTAATTTTTTCTAAAGGTTTAACGGTTTGGAACATTCCGTATTCACCTCCAACTTTTGTTTCTGCTTCCGGACAGTCCAGTGTTGATGTAACTCTTACCAACAGAGCCTTTGGCAGTAACATTCATTCTTGGTCGGTTCAGCCCACGTGGTCCGGTAGTGACCATAATGCCATTGTATTCCACATTAAATTTAACGTTTCCTTGGGCCCTTCCAGACACACAGCTGATTTTCCCAGATATAGAACAGTTAATATAGATTGGTCACTTTTTGATGCAAAATTTTTGGATACTTTTACTCCTACCTGTATTGCTTTTCTGAATTCTCTGGACACTAATTCCCATCTTGAAGAATTTATGAAGTTATTCTCTTTTGTTTGTGACTCTACATTGCAGAAATGTTCTCGTTCCCCTTCTTCCGTCCCTTGGTGGACGTCTGAGCTCTCGAACCTGAGAAAAGCTTTTAGCTCTGCAAGGCGAAAATTTCAAAGGGCTAAGCGTTCACACAGACCCCAGGCGGAAATACAGACTTTTTACGAACAGTATAAAACATCAAGGAGAACTTATTTCAATACTATATATAAATGTAAGAGAAAAGCTTGGGATGATCTAATTTCAAAAAACTTAAATTCTGACCCTTGGGGTTTTGTGTTCAAACTGGTTACTGAGAAGATTCACCCTGGTCTGATCCATTCTTCAATCCTAAAACCAGATCTCACGGAAACTCTTTCTTGGAAGGAATCCATCACTCTCATTTTACAAGAAATAATAAAGGATGATATCACCGTTCCTGAGAGTCCTTTGCAGACTTCCTTAAGATTCAATCATCTTTGTTACTCTGCTTCAAGTGTTGAGGAACCTTTTTCCATTTTTGAAATCGACAACTCCATCAGTTCACTTAATTCGGGCAAATGTCCCGGTCTGGACTTGATGGAGGTGTCCATACTGAAGCGAATCTGGAAGCTTTGCCCGACTTGCATTAGTGACTTATTGAATTCTTGTTTGGCTGGTGGTTGTTTTCCTGATTCTTGGAAGGTAGCAAATTTGAAAATATTATTAAAACATCAAGACAAACCGGCAAATATGGTTACTTCATATAGGCCTATTGCTTTACTTCCTGCTTTAAGCAAAGTACTAGAAAAATTAATCTCACTTCGTTTTCAGATTTATTATAACAATCATTCTCTTTCGGCACGTAATCAATTTGGCTTTCGGAAAGGGTACTCAACGGTGGATGCCATTAATGCCACCCTTGATTTGACAGCTGCCTCTAATAGCAAATATGTCCTTGGTCTCTTTGTAGACTTCAAGGGGGCCTTTGACACCTTATGGTGGCAAAGTGTCCTCGCGAGGTTTCGGGAGGCCGAGGTTTCCATTCCTTTATACAGGTTAATATCAAGTTATTTCTCAAACCGTAACATTGTTGTCTCCTCTGGCTTTGAAGTTGTAAAGAGACAGGTTACTCGTGGCTGCCCCCAGGGCTCTGTTCTGGGACCAATTTGTTGGTCCGTTGTTCTGGATGGGTGGCTCACTCAAAATCTACCATATACACATAAAGTTGCTTACGCCGATGATTTGGTCGTTCTCATCCTTGGTAATTCCAGGTTGGAATTGGAGGAACGTGCCAATGAGGCACTCCTTGATCTTGACTGCTGGTGCCAACTGCATAAGCTCGAGGTCTCAGTCTCAAAGACAAAGCAGATGCTGTTGAAGGGGCGGCTAGCTGTTAACAGACCACCAACCGTAAAACTTAATGATAATTCTATTGGCCTTGTAACTTCTTTCAAATATTTAGGAGTCATGCTGGATAATAAGCTAAATTTCGTCCAGCATGCGAAATACTTGCTAAAGAAAATTAAAATCCTCACTGGCAAAATACTTCATATAGCAAGATGTACTTCTGGTTTAAAATCCAGTGTGCTTCGAACATATTACAGATGCATCTTTATCCCGATTATTGTCTATGCTGCTGGTGCTTGGGGCCGTAAATGTACTACAACTATGGTTGCAAAGTATCTTATACAAGCGCAACGTTTTTTCCTTTTAGCAACATCACGTGCTTGCAGAACCATTTCTACCCCAGCCCTGTTAGTTTTAACTGGGAAATTACCAATTCAATATGAGGTTATTCAAAATTTTCTTATGTTCCATAAAAGTCGAGGTATTCTTGTCCAATTGAACCAGTATTCTAACAATTTGGATCTTACCTATAAGGAGGAATGTAAAAGGTTGACAGCACTCTTTAAAGATTCCTGGCAACAGGATTGGAATCTTAATACAAAAGGAAGAGTAACTTATAGTTTTAAACCTACAGTAGAAATTTTTACTAGGGATAACTTTCCCTGGTTTACGCCAGGTCTATATCTCACCTTTCTTCTTTCTGGGCACGGTAGCATTAATTTTAAGCTTTTTCATTTCGGTCTTGCTAACTCTCCAAACTGTTTGTGTGGTGAATTGGAAACAGTTCCACACATAATATTAGACTGTCCTTTATATGTTGATTTACGGCTTCCTTTTCAATTAATAACAAACGTGTTTGATGTTTCTGAGTTTCCTCTTTTGGTTTCCTCTTTGGAATTGTTTGGGGCTTTTTCAACTTTTGCGGATAAGGTTTTCAAACGTCGGAAAATCTTAATGTCAGATAGTTCTTAGATAACATCGACACCATTAGGAATCTAACTCTTGTGTTTTAGGTATAATAATGCACAGTTTTTGTTTTGCCCTGGTTAGGGTGGAGTCTTTCTTCTTGTACTTCTGTTGTAAATGAGATGTCTTAGCTCGTAGTTAAATGTAAATATGTAACAAAGTTTTAACTCTTCTAGAACTTTTGTATTATATTGTAACTTACAGTTATTACCTGGTTTTGTTTTTGGGTTTTTGAGTCTGTTCTGTGTTTGTTTTCTAGTTTTGTATATATGTATATCTCTTCTGAGAAATTGAGATTTTGTAAATTTCAGCCCCATTCGGGCTGGTGGTTGATTCATTAAGTTAAATGGTAAATGTAATTATTTACTTAAGTGTTGTTCCAATAGTTGCTGAATTTTGTTGTAATAAGTTAATTGGTGTTATTGAATCAAATTTAACTTAACTGTAGTTGAATATACTTACTTATTTTTGCTTTCAATTGGAAGATTTTATATAACAAAATATAAATAATATTTTGTAATAGTAAGAGTTTTAAAGCAATATTTGTTGAAATGTTTTTAATTATTTGCCACTAGTGTTGAGGAAATTCTTTTTTCCTCTTCTGTTTCCTTTTCTAACCTATTTCTTCCGTTTCTTTCTTCTAACTATTTTCCTACTAAGTCCTTCCCATTTATTCTTGATGTTTTGCATCAGTATGAAGTATAGTTGTTCCTGGCTGCCTCCACGTGGCTAGGGACGGGAGTCTGGGGGTAGAAGGAAATTGCTTCTGCCCCCAGACTGCGAAATGCCAGGAGCCGGCACACAACATACAACAGAACACACACTTACACACAGTAACGGGTTCAAACATTTTATTAGTTGTTCTTTCCTTGAAAAGTTTTTTTTTTTTTTTTTTTTTTTTTTTTCTGCCGGCTCAGCGATATGCTTTTAGAGTACACTGCGGTGTATAGGGGAAACCCTGGATCCCGCCTAACAAACACAAATACTTGAATACTTGTCTTTTGTTTAGAGCAGTGGTTTTCAACTGGGGTGCCGCAACAACATTCTTGGGGTTCCGTGTAATTTGGGTTTAAGTTACTTAAAGTTATTATTATTATTATTTTTTAAAATTTGTATATTTATTTCATTATAAAAAGGTGTACGGTATCCATTGTGCCGTATCTTTTAATTTTGTGGTGATCTATAATTGATCTTTATTTAGTACCTCTATGTAGAGAATAAAATTATTATATAGGTACAGCCAGTCCTCGTATAATACGAGTTTAAACTACACGAATTCGATCATACACGATTTATAAATAGAGGAACGATATTGTTTATAACATGAACCGAATTCGCCTATGCATGATTCGCCTTTGTGTTTACAAGAAATGGCAGTCGAACGCGGATTCACCTCAACTGAACGCAACATGATAGGAATGAAGAGAAGATTCTGAAAATGTATTTATGTTTTTTAGCAGTGAAGGGGAAACACATTTCACCATAATAACCTAAAAACCCACACAATTCCAGCTATCGGTATTATCGTAAATGCAATTAAATCAGGTTTACTACCAGTTTATAACAGATTCCACTAGCAGAAACGCAACTGGAAATTGTTTTTATTGTTTTATGGTAGTAACCCCCAGAAATATGCTTTAGTAAAATGTGAGCTAGTGAGGTGTTCATGGTGTGTCTCTGCCTTTACGGTGTTGTTTATTCAGTTGCTACACACGTGCAGCTTTGTTTATGTGTATCAAGCGCGCCTCCTCATTTTGTAATTGTGTTTCATTCCCTAAAAATGAGTAAAATACTTAATAGGTGCAAAAAGGAAGCATCCTAGTGAAGACACTACAGATTCAGAGAGAAAAAGAAAAGCAATATCGATAAACAGAAGCGGACTGGGTCAAAAATTCTTACCCAGGAAAATTTGTAGTGGCCTCATACTAGCGTTTATGGCCAAAATCACAATGGCCTCCGGCCCACCAGGGTTTCCCCAGTAAGGCTTATGGCCAGTCCGCTTCTGTTGATAGAGGAAAAAATATGAAATTGTGAAACACTGAGTGAAATAAAAGACCATGTGATATTGCACGTGCCACAGGCCCAAATGAGGCAATGCCGAGAATTACAAAGAATGCAGAGAACATAAAAACAACTTTCATAGCAGGAACAACTCAAAGTGTAATTAAAATCCATTAGATTAAGATACAAAGAATTGGAAGAGATGGAACGGCTGTCATCTGTTTGGACAGAAAATCAAACAAAAAACAAGTCTGCTTACGATAGAAGCAAAAGCAGTAGCAATATTTTATTACGATTATTTATTGTGTTTGGTAATGTTTTCGTTACAAATGTGTGTTCAAACTTGGGTCGTCGGCACCTAACCCTATTTTTCCCATAGGACTGTTGTTTATATTGCACGATTTTGCATTGCATGAGGGTTTCTAGGAACACAACTATTGTGCTATACGAGGACTAACTGTATATATTAAAAGGTCGAAAACCACCGTGTTAGGTATTTATTTTGGCCTAGGGGTGCCGTGAAAAAATTACTGGAACACTAAGGGTGACGTGTACTGAGAAAGTTTGGGAACCTTTGGTTTAGAGAGTCGAAAGCCATTGTTTTGGGTCCATGATATTACTTTATTAATTGTTGTTTGCAGTTGGCACTATTGTTCACATGTTTTGCAAGTGACAAGAAATGCTGAAATCATCAACATAAAGTGCTGTATCTATGGTACTTCGTATTTGTTCAGCTATTGAGTTGATTTTTATAGCAAATAGGGTAGCACTGAGAACTGATCCTTGTGGTACTCCTTGTATAAAAACCAGCAATAGCATGGTTAATATCCTAACGTGGAAAGTTCATTGTTGCAAAAAATTATGGATATATATTGGGAGATGTCCTCTCATCCCAAAGTTATAAATATCTTTAAGTATTCCATATCGTCATGCTGTGTCATACGGCTTTTCTATATAAAAAAAATATCATTACTAGATGTTGCTTTCTTATGTTGTTTTCTGCTATTATCATTAAGTCTAGAGTGCACCTGTTCTTTCTGAAACCACATTGGGCTGTGTTCAGTAAGTTATGGGTTTCTAAAAACCACATTAAATGGGCATTTACCATTTTTTCAAGTATTTTTCCAAGGCAACTAGTTAAGGCTTATTGGGCGATAGTGGTTTTGATTTGTGGGATCTTTATTTGGTTTTGGAAAGGCTAAGACTATTGCATGATGCTATTGATTTGGAAAGGAATTTTCTAGGTATATCCTGTTATACAACAAGAGTAATGATATCAATGATTTCTCATCTAATTGTTGTGCCATCATGTATACGATTTCATCTGGACCCGCTGCACTTTGCCTCGTCTCTGAAATGGCTTTATGAAGTTCTCTGAGAGTGAAAGGTTGGTTATAGGCTTCTCTACTTTTACTGGAGAAATTTAATTTATGTTTCTTTATTTGTTTTATGATTTTGGAAGGCTGGTTCGTAGGAGCTACTGCTTGATATTTTTTTCAAATCTTCTACCAAGAGTATTGGCTATGTCTTCAGACTTTGATATATCTTTTCCATTCCATTTTATAAAAAGGAGGAGAAATTCTTTGGTATTTGTTGTTTATTTTATTTATTTTGTCCCAAACGTTCCTGCTGTCCGTTTTTCTAGTAATTATAGATGTAAAATGAATCCAAGATTCTTTTTTACTGATCTTAGTAATGCGTCTAACATTTGCCCTTACTTTTTTGAAATGTATCAGGTTAGTTGTGGTAGGGGTATCTTTGGAAATTATTCCATGCCTTGTTTTTCTCTCGTTTTGCTAAAGTACATTCATCGTTCCACCACGGCTTTGGATGTGTGGGAAACTTTGAAGAGGTTTTTGGTATTGTTTGTTCTGTTGCATGGAGCAGTTTATCAGTTACATATTTCACCAGTTCTATTTGTTGTTCTTCTAATATGGCCAGCTGCTTATATCTTGCCCAATTCGCGTTATCTAATCTCCACTTTGGAGTTCGTTCCGGCTGACAAGGGGTCGGTTTGTTTGAAGCAATCTTTATTGGAAAATGTTCACTACCTAGTGAATCATTGTGAACTGCCCACTCCAGTAGAGTGGTATAATGATGGAGTGCATATAGAAAGGTCTATTGCTGTACTAGTTCCCGTGGATAGACGTATATGTCGGTGTCCCATAATTAAGAGTATAAGTTTGAGCTTATCCAGTAGTTTTTCTATAATTTGACCTCTTATCTATGTTTTCATTTCCCCATTGAGGATGATGGCCATTCATATCTCCCATGATTAATAAAGGAGGTGGTAGTTGGACTACCAGGTCTTCTAGATCTGTATAGCTTATATCTTGGTTTGGTGGC
Organism: Mastigoproctus giganteus; assembly: GCF_048544385.1. Lineage (NCBI taxonomy): Eukaryota > Metazoa > Arthropoda > Arachnida > Uropygi > Thelyphonidae > Mastigoproctus > Mastigoproctus giganteus. The sequence goes on from NC_143580.1 coordinate 135,201,818, forward strand.
AGGTACATGGAGGCGATTGTTATATGACAGTTTACTGCAATTCGTACTGCTATGACCTCTAGATTAATCTGCAAGGGAACCTGTTGGGTAGGTATACTGGAGTTTACTAAGACTGATACTCCTCCATGTGTTGTACTGTTGGTGATCCTGTCCTTTCTGTATACATTGTAATGTTCTAATATTATTTTATTCTGAGGTTTAAGATATGTTTCTTGCAAACATAGACTAATTGGATTGTGCTGCGATAGGAGATCGTGGATATCTTCAAAATTACTGCAGAATCATCTACAGTTCCAATGTAAAAATGTATTCATTATTTGGTTTTGTTAGTATTTTCAGCTTGTTTTCTTGAGGTTGTTGGCTTAGAGTTCTCTGCATTTTGTCTTCCTTTTTTAGGGAAGTATGGCTTTCCAGTATCCAACTCTTCTTCCTCTGCAAAAATTTCTGGTATTGTTTCTTCCGTCTGATTCTTTTCTTCAACTTTCATGTTGTCCATTTTATTCCCATTTACTTCAGTGGTTATATCTTGTTTTGTGGATTTGCTGATTTCTCTAGTTGGTGATATCGTAATGGGTGTGTTTATTGCCTGTTCTGCTTTTGGTTCAATAAGCAGTGAGCGTGCCCAATCTGAAATACTTTTTTGGTGGGACCGTTACTTCTGTCTGTGTTTCTATTGTTCTATAAGTTTGTGTTACTTGTGCATAAGATGGTCTATTTGTTCGTTGTGGCTGTATTGTTCTTTTAGCTTCTTGATATGTTACATTGTTTCCACTTTATATTTCTGTATTCTCTTTTCTCTCTTCCGCTCTTCACATTCTTTCGAGTAGGCATTATGTTCTCCTCTGCAGCTGGGGACATCTTGTATTTTGTGCTGTACAGTCTTGTTGGGTATGTTCTTGTGACCTGCATTTTGCACAGATAGCGAAACTTCTGCATACTGCTTGAGAGTATCCATACTTCTGACACTTAAAACATCGGACAGGATTTGGAATGTATGGTCTCAGTGAGCAGTTTAGATATCCAGCTTTTACAGTTTTTGGAGTGTTGAAAGTCAGAATTATATTCCTCGTTGGGATAATTTCTCCGTCTCTTTTAATTGTTATTCTTTTTACTTGAATAACCCCTTGATCTTTCAGGTCTTCTTTGATTTCATCTTCGGGGACGTTGAGGAGATCCCATTCAGTAATTACTCCTTTCAAGGTATTCAGGGCGGAATGGAGAGTAACGGTTATTGGAATATCTCCAAACGTTTTTGCTTTCATTAGATGCTCAGCTTGTTTTTGGTTTGTCATCTCTATTAGCAGATCCCCTGATTTTAGTCTTCTGACTGTTTTAGGGGAACTAGCTATGCATTGAAGAATTTTTGAATTCTGAAAGGTGACAAACTTCCAATCGGTTGTTCATTCTTAGAATGAATAACTAGAAACAGTGGTGCAACTAGAGGGAGATCCTCTGTTCTTTGTCTCTTAGGCTGTACATGAATCCATTTGGTCCAGTTTTCTGCTAGTTTGAGTAGCAGAAATATGGTCTGTGCTTGCCATGTTTGCTCCTTTTGGCCCTTGGCTGTAGAACTTTTCTGCCAAGATTTCCAGCCCCGCCACAGGGAGGCAGAAGCAGTGCCGCCAGGAGGCCAAGCAGTTAGTGTTAATTGGTTAGTGCTACTAAAAATATATGAAAAAGGAAATGAAAGGTGAGTTTCCTTTCTGCGTTCTGACTTGTAGTTTTCAAGTATGGAACTGTTGAGAGAAAGACAGGAAGTTAAAAATAACGTTATTCACTTATCAAGAGCACTCTAAGTCGCAGTAATGTCACTTGGCCTCGAAAAACGCTTAGCACCCGGGGCCAGGAAATAATTGCAGAAGCTACTAGGTTATTCATACCAGCTAAAAAATACTGTTCAGGGATTAGACCTGAATGGATGTCAGTTGAACTGACTTGTGGCAGAAAAGAAAATGCATAAACATTAACAGGTGATACAGAGACGTATGGTACATATAAACAAGTTGCAACCAAACCTCAAAGCAGATTGCGTGAAGTCTTTGGCATGGGATGCAGGAACAGTAGCAAGGACTTCTTTGCTTGTGTAGACACTGAGATGAAACATATTGTCCACTCGATATTGGTGATTTACCAGTTGATCCTGCTCAGGTTGCTGACTGGCTGAATGGATGTGTTTTTCATCTTTATTCACACATGAGGAATTCTTTGGAAGAAGGAATGCCAGAAGTTTATCAAACTCTAAGAGAGAGCTAAATGAATTTGTGATAACTTAGAGGAAAGTGGAAGCGAAATTGTTGAAGGCAAATATAAAAAAAGGCACCTGGGATCTGTTCTATTTTATCAGGCAAGGCAGCAAATGCTTGGTCACAATTATAACAGAATCTTTGGGTTCAATGGAAGTCCCCATAGACTGAAGAAATAGAATGTGTAATTACAGACCTGTTGGCTCAAATTTTGTTCCGGGGAAAGTGGTGGAGTCACTGGTTAAACAGTTGATTTGGAACCATCTCAATAGGAGTGCAGTTGTACTTCAGTAACAGCATGGATTTATTAAGGAGGGATTTTGTCTGACCAATCTGATTAGATACTATGATTCATTAGCAAAGGAGGTAGATGGAAGAAGAATTTTGATATCACATACTTGGATTTCAGGGATGCTTTGAATCCTGTTGGACATTGGACACTTGTGTACGAATTGGAGCAGAGTAATATTAAGAATAAGTTGCTGCTTTGGATAAAGAGATAGTTCAGTGGGAGAAGACAAAGAGTGATTATTAACAGACACTGCTCTTCATGGACTAATGCTTAATAAAGCTTAATATTCACATAGCCTTTATTATCAATGTTTTGGCACTAACTTCGTAACTTTTGTTCAGTAGCTGAATTTTTTTAGTGATTAAAGTTTTGCCAACAGTTTAATTTCTGCAATTTTTTTTTGTTAACATAAATTCTGTTATATATTATAAATTTAAATATCAATCTTTCTAAAGTTCAAATTTTACTTAAATTATGGATGCTACAAGATCCACTTACAATACAAAGTAAAGGAACATCGGGACTCAAACAGAAATGCATGTGGGCATTTCCAGCACAAGTCTCGACTTTGTTGTTTGTACAGCCCAGGGGTTGGCAACTTGCGGCTTTTTGTACATGTAACTGTGGCTCTTTAATTTTTATTTCACATATATGACAAGTGTGGTGCACAGCGGCGTCGATGTGAATAGACTTACAGTACCATTTAAGCATTAGTTTCAGCACAAACTGCAAACGCTTCTCACTTTAATTTGCCTGTGCATTGCGAGCAGAGCACATGTACTGCAAGGTGTTGAATGTTAATCACTGTGGCGGTTGCAAATATAAAACAGTTAAAATAGGAACAAAATAATATTCGTGTGTACGTAGTGTTTGTGATAGGTAAGTGAACTCATATTATAAATCACTTGACTTTTTAAATAAGTGACGTGGTATTATTAAATAAGTGAAATAAAACATTAAAATTGCTATAATTTTTAAAATGTCAACTCAAAAGAGAAAGACTGAACAAGAAAACCGGGTATTTAGGAAGGAATAGACTTGGTCAACACAATTTGAAATGGAGTTAGAGGACTTAAAAAATGCCTTAAAATTGAAATTGAGGATTTAGACAGGCAAAAGGCTGCCTTTGCAATTGTACACAAATGGATGGTGATAGATGAGTTGAAAAAGCAAGAACAAATTGTGTTTGACACATTGGAGTAGCTTACCAGACACGTTTGGAATTCTCTCAGTTTTTGGCTCAACATATTTTTGCGAGCAAATATTTTCGAACACAAACTATATTAAAAATAAATCAAGAAACCATCTGAACAATGAGAGTCTAGCATACTCGCCTGATGTTGAGGAACTCGCTCAAGGAGTTCAACAGCAAAAGTCACATTAATTTGTTCTTAATTGGATGTTTGTTATATTTTTTCAATATTAATAAATAATATTTCAATATATATATATATATATATATATATATATATCTGATAATTAAAATAAATATGATATTTAAAATAAAAACATCAGCCAGTAGTACGGCAATACTGCAGAGCGAAACGAAACGCAAAATAATATAAAATAAACAAACAGGGAAGGGAAAGTAGAGATAATAGGACAAAAAGGTAGTCGATAATCCCCTGTATAATTTAGTCAATTAAATCAATAAACCCAATTAATAAAATACTGTAAATTTAAAATAATGCCAATTATAAATAATTTAGCGGTACCCCCCTAGAAGGTACCAGTTCCAAAAGACGTGAAATATCACCAAAAAGGGTTAAAGAACCTACCAAAAAACTAAAATATCAAAATGATAGACTGACCATCATGCCCCATATCGACAGAGTTTGGGGCATGATGGTCAGTCTATCATTTTAGCCCTAATAAATAGCCCTATTTATTTATTTTTATTTTTATTACTTTTGCCTAACTTTTATCTCACATAATATATATATATATATATATATATATTTTTTTTTTTTTTTACATAAAACAACTTCCCACTATTTCGTTTCTTAATCCCCCCCACCTTGTGTTGAGCTGAGGTGCGTCTCTTTGGATTCTTTTTCCCCTTTTTCACTTGGATCAAAAATGGCTCTTCGGTCAAAAAAGATTGCTGATTCCTGGTATAGCCTGTGGCATATATTCTAAAGCTGGTCTAGTAGACAGACATAGTTCATCTGACAATTCTTTTCTTTGCAACCAATGTAAGGAGTGTACTGATCTCAAATTACACCTTGGTACATTACGAGAAGAATTTGAATCACTGAAGAAATGAGTGCTTGTCCTAGAAATCAAATGTCACTAGGAGCTCATCAGAGACTCAAGTATCTCATGAACTGCCAAGTGAAACACCCCTGATTCGGGTCCCAGATAAGAATAGTCAAGTGCAATGTTGTTGGGTCCTAGAAAAGAACAGTCAAGTTGATGTTGATCTAGTTGAATTGGGAGACTATTGCCAGCGAAATTGGTAATATTTTTTTGTAATAAAAATAGGTGGACCAGAAGAAGTGTATTTGGCGAGTGCAACAACTGATGATGTTACCAACTGACTGTCACATTTTAAGGGAGGTAAAGAGAGCATTATTATTAATGTGGGGACTAACAATATTAAATGTACACGACCTTACTATCTGTTGAATAAATATAGGACTATGCTGAAAACATGCTGCAAGTTAGGTCAGAATGTACACGTGTCTGTAATTCTGCCCAGACGCAGTAGGAGGGATTATATGCTGAAGGCCTTGTGGATTAACTCTAACCTTGATGGAACTTGCAAAGCTCTAGGGGGGAAATTTTTTATTATCAGCATGGACCACATTTGTAGGTAGAAGGAATCTATTTTGTAGAGATGGCATTCATCTGAACGAAGGTAGTGGAAGAATATTTGCCAGTATCACTGAGGATACCCCAAAGGTTCAAGGGAACTGCTAGTTAGGGTGGAATATAATTTAGATCCACCTTTAATTGATATGGGTCAGAGTAATGCCTGCTTTCGCCTCCTGAATTTTTTTTTGTTGCCACAACAGTCGATGTTGATAAGATATGCTGGGGGTAGCAATGTTTCAAATGAGGGGAGATTAAGCTTGGAATACAAACCTAAATAGCTTAGTAATCTTCTACAGTAAACTATAGAAGATTACTTAGTCTCAACCATGTCTACAGAATCGTCAGGAGTTTGTCAATAAAATGGCTGAAATTAAACTCTTGATTAGGACAACTAATGGTGATATAGAGTTACACTACAGTATTGTATAAAGCAGGGGTGGCCAACAAGTCGATCGCCGCTTTAATTCTGGTCAATCACGACGAATTTTAAATATATATAAAAATAGATTGATCAAAATCTAAATATTATTATATGCACTCCACTGCATACGCTAATTACAAATCCGTTGAACTATGTAACTACTCTTTTTGCCATGCAGCCGTAGGTTTGTCTAATGAAAATTCATGCAGTTACGTAGTGGAGAGCATAGTGTATATGTCGAATTCTTATTTAGCTTACTTAATATTAATAACTGGACTTATACGTTAATTTAATAACTTCTGATTTAAAATGAATACTAGGAAAGAGAGCAAAACATATTATTTTCATCAAGAGTGGGAACTAGAATACTTTTTTTTTGTAATGATAAAAGAAAATAGCTGTTGTTTGATTTGCAATGCTTCCGTGGCTATACCCAAAAAAAAAAAAAAAGGAAATTTAGAAAGGCACTTCAATGCACTGATTAGTAGTATTTTTGCATATAAATATCAATTTTTGGCAATAGCTAAGGATCTCCAAGGAAAAAAAATCCAATCATTTGCAAAAATATCCTGTTTTTGAATTTAATAGTAAGAAATATGTTTCCAAAATTGAGAAATTTGTGGATGATTTTGAAACCAGATTCAGTGATTTAAAACAATTGAAGACATTGTTCAATATATTTCTTATCCACTTAATGTTGACTTAGATACGAAACAAATTGCAGAAAAAATTGCTGCGATTTTTCACAGGGAGAAAATATTGCTTTGAAAATGAAATTATTACATTGCGAAACCATATCTTGCTAAAAGCCAAATCATCAGAAAAAAGACTTCTGGAAATATATTTGCCGAGAAAAGTACCCAAATGTAAAAAAAATGCAGTAAACTTTTAAATTCCTGTTTTGGTTCCATATATCTATGTGAATCGGCCTTTTCGTATTTGAAACAAACAAAGAATCACTCTACTCTTACGGACTCGCATACAGAAGATTTTTTTATGGCTAGCCTTATCATGGTATATGCCAGATTTTGAAAGCTAGGCAGATGACATGAGGCCAAACTTCACATAAATTAAAATTTTAAATACATGTGAATTTAAAATAAAACTTCTGAATTGCATTTAATTTTAAAATTTATAAACAACATTTTTCAATATGTGTTGATTAACTTTTTTAACCATGTGCTGTTATTTGTTATTGCTGTTATTTGGTTTTTAGGAGCATAAGCAACTAAGGCCATATTGCTTCATGGATATGCGGTGGTCATTCCCTGACTTTTCTGCACCTTCCGTATTTGGTGGTCATGGGCTCAAACCCCGGTCTAATCAAGAAGCGTGTGCTACGCACTGCTGCTCCTGCCCACCTGGCTGCAGAGGCACCTTAACCACGTGCAGTGAAATTCTTTAGATGGTAGATTGCGGCACATTTTGAAGGAAAAAATAGTAGACTGCATCACAAATTAAGTTGGCCATCCCTGTTATAAAGTATTTAGGAAAGATATGGAAGATAGAAGAGGTGTAGGGGTCATGCTTCTCATCAAAATCAGCCCACGTTTTTGCAGAGCAAGTTAGTTAGAAGCAAAGGAACAATGAGAGTGGGAGCAATCTACAGACCACAAGATTGCAAAGAATATGACGAATCTTTACATGCAGATGGAATGGGCAAGCAAACGTGAATGTCTTATTATGGGTGACTTAATCTGGCCCAGACTGACTGGAATAAGTGGGATTCCCTCCCATTCACACGACAGGAAATTTTTTTTTTTTTTTTTTTAAAACAAACTAGATGATTATTATTTGTACCAGCATACTAAGAGAAAGAACTAGGGGCGAGAATATTCTTGACCTCATCATTACTAACGAATCATCTGATATCACAGGGCTTAAAGTATAGGAACCACTGTAAGGTGGAAGATGAAAAAATATTTTGCAGTAATTGTAAAGAAGCCTACAACAGGTACAAGATGATCTGTAATAGAATCACAAATAAAGTTTGGGAGGCCAAGTCTGCATATGGGAAAGCGTTGGCTAAGAGAGAAAAGAACGGGAACAAGGAATTTTTCATGTATGTGAACACAACAAAGAAAGATAATCAGAGTGGATTAGTTTGTGCACTGGGTGTGGGAAAGTCTTAGATAATCCAGCTGATGTTGCAGATGAATTGAATATGTACTTTGTATCGGTCTTTACAGACAAAAGACCCTTCAATGAGAAGAGGTTGAGCCATATGAAATTAGTGATGTCATAATTACAGATGATTGTTTATTAGAAAAACTTTTGAGCATAATGGAAAAATGGCAAATAAGGCTCCTGGAGTTAGTATTAGTAATGGCCATATGGTGCAAGGAAGTTAAGGCTTATGCTACACTACAAAACAAAAAAAAAAAATAATAATAAATAAATAAATAAAATAAAATAAAAAAATAATAAAAAAAATTGTAACAAAACCCCTGCATTTCCCTCCTTCCATTGGTAACTACCCAGCTAACCTCTGAATTTCTCCAAACTGTCAGCCTCAATCACCCATGTAGGTAACTTATTCCAGTAATTTATAACTTGCTGGCTAAAATAAAACTTCCAGCGATGCATTCTAAATTTCTCCCCCCTGTAACTTGAATTTATGGCCCCTTGTTCTAGAATCATTTATAACCATGAAAATCTCATCCTCATACATTTTACTTCTGCTGCTCAGAGCCTTAAAAACCTCAATCAAGTCCGATCTAAGATTCCTAGTTTCCAAGCCGTGCAACTCACATATTCGAAGTCTTTCCTCATATGGACACCTTTCTGCCGATCTCACCAGGAAAGTTAACTGGTTTTAGATCCTTTCAAGAAGCTCGATGTCTTTTTTTAGGTGCAGTCTCCACACTTTAAAACAGTATTCCAAGTGTGGTCTAACAATAGCCTTATATGATGGGATGTTGTTGTTGTATTTGAGGTTTTTTGGCACAAGGGCCTCTTGGGCCATATTGCGCCTGTTCATGGTTTGGGTATCACTGATTTCACGTTATGATTAGATGCTGTTATATAAGTTTATGCGTTTTAAATACTTAAACAGATCCTCGAAATTTGCTTCCTTACCAAGAATATGTGATAAGGTTAAGGGTTCCTGCAAGTTGGAGAGGGAGCTGAAGCTGGAATTTCGGACAGATGAAAGGTGGGGACATTCAATGAGAATATGTTTTATTGTTAGGTGCGAATGGCAAAAAAAGCACTGAGGAGGAGTCTCTCCCAAAAGCAAATGCAGATGAGTTGGATGTGAATGACCGATGCAAAGCCTTGCCAGGATTACTTCTTGTCGCTTGTTTCTTCTAAAACTAGATGTCCACAGTTGAGGCTCTTTTTTTATCTGGAACAGTTTATTATTGGTTTGAGATTGCCAGAGGTGAGACCATTGTTTCCAACATGTTTTTTTAATAATGGATTTGTAGTCTGTGTATGGAACTTTCAGTTGACTGTAAGATCCAGAGTCGGGATGTTTAGCAGCCTCATCCGCACGATCATTACCTTGGATGCCAACATGGCCAGGAATCCAGCAGAAGATAACCTTGTAGTTGGCTGTTTGATGGTAAAATAATTTAGACCGGATCTCTTTAAGAACGGGATGAGAGGGAGGAAAGGTAGATTGAAAGGCACTGATTGCACTTAAAGAGTCTGTATATATCAGAGATTGTTTAATATGATATTTGTTTATGTTATCTAGAGCCAGTTTTATTGCAAATAATTCTGCAGTATAGATACTGCATTCAGTGGGAAGAGAGGCAGCTGTTAAGAAGGTGGCGGAAACTGCTGCTGCACCAACAGCCGTATCTGTTTTGGAGCCGTCGGTATAGATATGAACTTTCTCTGAGTTTTCCAAGGAATGCAGTTTACGTAGCTGTTGAAAGTTGGTATTTGCCAGGGAGGATTTTCCCCACCTTGAAAAGAAATTGTCACAGAGAGGTATGAATTCAGTCCAGGGAGGTTCAGGAGTAGCAAGGTCTTGGAATATATTCTTAAAGTTAATTTTCCAACTGATCATAAGTTCTTGCAGTCGAATCCCTGCAGGGCGGTTTTCATTAGGTTTATTGTGATATAGCAGGGTGTGTTGAGGATTAAAAGATACTGCCAGCTGGGGTGGGCTGGAGTACTTCCAATCTTTGCTGCATAATTTAACAATAACATTTTTCTCCTGAGATGCAGAGGGGATTCGTTTGCCTCAATATACAGGCTGTGAACCGGAGATGTTCTAAAGGCTCCAACAGCTATTCTAAGGGCACTATGCTGGATGGTGTTCAGACGTAATAGAGAACTTTTCCTGGCAGAGTCGTAGACAGGTGCTCCATAATCCAAGCGCGATCTTATTAAAGCTCTATAAAGATGTAGGAGAGAGCTTCTGTCAGCACCCCAGGACATAGCGAAGACAGCTCTTAGGATATTCAGTTTTTTAAGACAAGTATTCCGGAGGTACACCATGTGGGAAGCAAAATTAAGTTTATTATCTAGATTTAATCCCAACAGATGGAAATTGTTAGTGACTGGTATCAGGCTTTTGTTTAAAAATATTTCTGGATCCGGATGTAGTTTCCGTTTTTTACAGAAATGAATAGCAGTGGACTTCTTTTCTGCTAGGGAATAACCATTCCGCAATGCCCATGATTCTATTCTAGCTATAGCAATTTGAAGTTGCCTTTCGATGGTGTTCATAGTCTGGGATTGAGTAGAGATAATGAGGTCATCGGCAAACATGTACGATTGTACTGTATTTGGTACATCCCTTGTCATGTTGGTGATTCTTATTGCAAATAATGTTGGACTCAGAATGGAACCCTGTGGTACACCTTCCTCTTGTTCAAATGTTTTGGATAAATTATTCATGTATCTGACCTGAAAAGTTCTATGGCATAGGAAGCTTTGTATAAATTGGGGTAGATGACCTCTCAAGCCAAAAGAGTGTAGATCTTTAAGAACACCATACCGCCAGGTGGTATCAAAGGCTTTCTGAATATCTAGATTAATCATCACCAGATGCTGTCCCCTTATGAAGGCATTACGTATATTTGACTCTGCTTTTATCATTATGTCTAAGGTGGAACGGTTTTTCCGAAAACCATACTGATTACTATTTAGCAAGTTGTTAGTTTCCAGGAACCAGATTAACTGCCTGTGAACCATTTTTTCCAGGACTTTGCCTAAACAATTGGTCAGTGAAATTGACCTATAGTTATGTGGAAAGGAACGATCCTTTCCGTGCTTTGGGAAGGCTAGAACTATTGAGTGACACCAGGAAACTGGGTAAGCATTTTCTAAGAATATTTGGTTGTAATAGTTTAACAATGATCTTTTTGCTCTGTCGTTCAGTTGTTTTAACATTATATAGTAGATCCCATCTGGACCAGCAGCGCTATTTGATGTTTTATTGAGCGCTCCAAAAAGTTCTGTTAATGTGAATGGCTGGTTATATGGATGTGAAATTCTCGTGGAAAAATTAATCTTATGCTGCTCTGCAGTTTTTTTAATTCACTGAAAGGTTGGTTTGTAGGAGGCTATTGCTGATATGCTAGCGAATGATTCCGCTAAGGCATTTGCTATTTCTCCCGGGGATGACAACTCTTTCCCTTCCCAGTTTAGTACTGTGGCTGGGGACTGAATGTATTTGCCATTTAGTGTTTGTATTTTTCTCCAGATAATTCTACTGTCTGTATCCTTGTTTATGCTCGAGGAAAAGCTAATCCAGGCATCTTTCTTTGCTTTTCGTCTTATTTGGCAGAACTGAGCTTTGAGTCTTTTGAAGTTAACTAGATTGGTAGTTGTGGGAAATTTACGAAATAAGTTCCAAGCTCTATTTTTGTACTGTTTGGCTTGTGTGCAATCTTGATTCCACCAGTAATTACTATGTTTCCGTTTCCCCGGGAAAGATTTTGGTATTGCGGAGGTAGCAGCTTGTAATATTTGTTTAGTTACATGTTCTGTGACATTGTCTATGGGTTGAGATTGAATTATTTTATTGTCTAACTGCACGTGGGTTGCATAATCATACCAGCATGCCCTACAAAATTTCCAAGTGGAGCGACGCAGTGAAGGAGAGTTTGCCCGTGTTTGCAGCTTGCAGAGAATCAGAAGGTGATCACTGTTTAGTGGATTTTCAAGAACCGACCACTCCATAATAGTATATAAGGAAGGTGAACAGATTGACAGGTTTATTGCACTCATGGATCCTGTCGAAAAATGAATATAGGTAGGTTCACCAGTGTTCAGAAGGGATTCTATTAACTTGCCTCTCTTGTCAATTGTTGGAGATCCCCACATCGAATGATGAGCATTAAAGTCTCCAAGTAAGCAGAAAGGAGACAGTAGCTGTTCTATTAGTTTTTCTAGGTCATCTGAAGAAAATGAGAAATTAGGAGGAATATATATAGATGCTATTGTAAGAGTGATGCCAATTTCAATGCGCACTGCCACTACTTCAAAAGGAGTCTGAAGAGCAATATGTTTGGAGGGTACGTTGTTTCTTATAAGAACCGCCACTCCTCTACAGGCTGGAGAGTCGATATTTCTATCTCTTCTAAAGATAGAGTAATTTTTTATACTAGGACACACTTGTGAATTTAAATAAGCTTCCTGTAGGGATACGCCTGCTGGATCATAACGGTGGACGAGATCGCATATATCATCTTTTGTACTGCGAAACCCTCTACAATTCCATTGAAGAATTCTTTACATTAGGCGGTTTTGTTGGTTGTTTTTGTTTCTGACTGCTTTTTAGCTGTGACTTGTTTGCATCGATCCGATTTTCCTTTGTCTTTCTTTGGAAAGTAGGGACGCGTTACGTCCATCTCATCAGTCGCATGAAGTTCTAATATGGCATCTTCTGGGTCATTGTGCTGGTCAATATCCATTCTGGTTGAATTTGGTGGTTTCAGTACCATGGTTCCTGTCACTTTTTGTTTTGCCGTTGGGTTTACATTAGCTGGAATGTAATTGGGGTATTACTGGCCTGTTCAATTTTTTGTTGCGAAGGACACTGTTTGGGGGCAGAGAGCATGGAGCGTGCCCAATTAGCGATAGACATATTTGGGGGAACGGCGACATCTGTTTGTGTACCTGTTGACTGAAATTGTTTAGCAGCCGTTGCATATGTACGTTTCGTATCTGTTTTTAGTATTTGCCTTCTCGCCTCTGGATATGTCACTTTATTCTCAATTTTATATTTCTGGATTTTTTTCCCTTGCTTCCAAAGTTCGCAACTTTGAAAAAGCTGGGTGATCACCCTTACAGTTTGGGCAAACAGAAGTCGTAGCAGTGCATTCAGTTTGATTGTGCTCCTTCGATCCACAAATTGGACATACTGACTCACCTCGACATGCTGTTTGGGAGTGTCCATATCTTTGGCACTTGTAACACCTGAGTGGGTTTGGGATGTAAGGACGGACACGGCAATGGAGATAGCCTGCTTTAACAGATGATGGTAGGATGGGAGAGCTGAAAGTAAGAATTATGCTCCTAGTGGGAACAAGAACACCATCTTTCCGAGTCATAATTCTCCTTGCTTGTATGACTTTTTGTTTACTTAGCTCTTGAACTATCTCCTCCTCTGATACAGCTAACAAGTCCCATTCTGCGATTACTCCCTTCGAGGAGTTTAAGGTGGCATGGGGAGTAACTTTTATTGGTTGTCCGCCAAAAGTAGTCATGTTTAATAATTTTTCGGAATGCTGGGATTTCATGGTCTCTACAAGAAGATTCCCTGACTGGAGCCGCTTTACTGTTTTTGGTGAACCTGCAGCAGACTCGATGCATTTTTGGACAAGGAATGGGGACAGTTTACTCAGAGGCAACTCTGAGTAAACTGAGAGTGTAGTATGAGGAATGCTGGTATTTCCTCTTGTGGGGTTGTTTTCAACCTCTTTGGTTGAGAGAAGTCATTTTCGGTATCATTTTCTATCAGCCCCGGGAGAGTGGATTTCTTCTCCCAGGTTACCGGCCCCGCCACGGGGAGGCAGGAGCAGTGCCGCTAGAGTGACCAAGCGGTATAAGGGTTAATGCGTTAGTTTAAAGAGAAAAAAAGAAAGGTGAATTTCCTTCCCGTAACTTAGTTACAATTCGTAATACTAAGTCAACAAATAATTAATGGGAACGTAAGAAAACTCTTACAAATGAATATAACTGTAGCTTTGACAAAAACGCTCTAGAAATCACTCAGCGAATCGCTTGATCACTATAACATATGATGGGATTATGACGTCCTTATCTCTACTAGCAAATGTTCGATAAATCATCGACAGGACACCATGCAATGCTCAATGAACTGCATGTGATCATACCGCAACAAATCCCTTTTTTCTACTACTGAGTTCAACTCCACCAGGTGTAAGACCCTGCATTTTGCTGGCACATACCCTGAAGTTCTGAAGGAGAGCACAAGGGAGAGTATTGAAGCATTGAGGTTAATTATGAGGGCATCTTTGGACATGAAGAAGATTCCTTTGGATTGGAGAAGTACCAGCATATCGCCAATACATAAAGGCAGTTCTGAGCAAGAAGTTGGTAACTATAGACTAGTTAATCTGATTTCATTGGTGTGAAAAATCATTTCCTACAAGAGGCAATGATTAAGAGTGCAATCCGTGGACATTTAGATAGCTATGGCATTCTGAAGGAGACAACTTGGCTTTGTTATGGGAAAATCAGGTTTAACTAATTTAGTAGGCTATTTTGACAATTACTCATGAGCTGAATTTAGGAAACAATTTCAACACAGTTCATTTGGATTTTAGAATATCATTTGACTCAGTCCCTCACGAGAGGTTACTGTATAAGCTTGAACCTTACCAGTAATCCAAACCTGGATTACTGGTAAGATTCTAAGATGGATTGCTGGGTGGCTGCGGAGCAGAAGGTGTATGATTAATGGATATTCTTCTGATTGGCAAAACTTCAGGAGTAGGGTCCTTAAAGAACTGTTGTTTCTCATTTTTATAAATGAGATCAACAAACGGATAGAAGGTTCAATGTCAAAATTTGCAGTTGATGCAAGAGACTGGTAGAATATAAATGATCAGTACCAAGCAACACTCTTTCAGGATGACTATGAACAGGTTGTAAGAATGGTCACAAAAACTGTTTTAATGCAGCAAAATGCAAGGGCTTACACTTGGGGAATAGCAACACAAAAATAAATTATAGACTTGGTGGTGTCAAATTAAAAACAGTGGAGGAGGAAAAGGATCTGGGAGTTAAATAATATGGGCAAATATGAAGTTTTCTAAAACTGTGTAATCAGGCAGCCAGGAGAGCCCATGATGATTTTTTGACCGTTATCCTGTAGAGATAGGGAGGTCATAATCCAACTTTATAAGGCAATTGTTATTTGTTTTTTTTTTTTTAGGAGCATTAGCAACTAAGGCCATATTGCTCCGGGAAAATGCGGTGGTCATTCCCTGACCTTTCCGCATCCTCCGTATTTGGTGGCTCACGGGCTCGAACCCCGGTCTAATCAAGAAGCATGTGGTACGCACTGCTGCTCCTGCCCGCCTGGCTATGGAGGCACCATAAGGCAATTGTAACACCGCATTTGGATTACTGTGATTAAAGTATGGAGACCTCATCTGAAAAAAAAAAAAAAAAAAAAAAAACATTCAGCTTCTTGAAAGGGTCCAAAGACAGGCAACTGGAATGGTGAGATAGGCAAAAGGACTTTGGCAAAACTTCAGGAGTAGGGTCCTTAAAGCACTGTTGTTTCTCATTTTTATAAATCTATTTTACATATGGAAAGATTCAGAGTAGGTGGGCTACAGAGCTGGGCAACCTAGCACCTCAGAGGGATTTGTCAAATGAATGAAGGTGGAATTCTCAGTTATAAAGAAATCCAGAACTAGGGGTCACAAATTCAAATTACAGATGTTGAGGTTTAGATTACATTGTAGGAAGTTTGCTTTCAGCCAGAGAGTAATTGATTGCTGAACAAATTGTCCTCGCATGTAGTTGAGGCTGACAGTTTCAATAAATCCAAAGGTCAACGGGATAGTTACCTGCATGAGGAGGGAAGCATATAATTTGTATTTTCTATCTACTTGTGACTTTTTTTTTGCTTGTTGCTTCTTTGCACTATGTGGCAAATACTGTTACTAAATACTTTCAGCAGAGTAACTGAGAAATTATCAAACTAACTTGAGATTCAAGAGAATTGTATTTGTTCACGAGATTAACATTAAATGTTAAGTCATACTTACAATAAATAAATCCAGTGCTTTTTTTGGGAAGGTACACAACGGTATGGCATACCAGCACCTTTCTTAAAAGTGACGTGTAACATTTGGATGCAAGTACACTTCGAAATTTGTAATATTCCATAAATTTTTTCACATTGCCTACTATTCAAATAAAATTAAAGTTATATAACTAAATTTACATTTTTAGAATTAGCAGAGGCATACGATGCAAGAAAGCAAGCTTATGCACCATCAGCAAAAAAAAAAAAAAAAAACCCGCTCCCATTTCACCCCTCTGTTTGTTCCAAATACCTGTCCAGCTCAGTCTTAAATTTATTTAGGTTATCAACTTCCACAACAAAATATGGAAGTCTGTTCCACCAATCAACTACCCGCTGGCTAAAGGCAAACTTCTGCACATCTATTCTACAACTGTCTTTCCTCGATTTGAATTTATGCCCTCCCAGGTGATTATTCTGAGCAAAGAGGAAGAAGCCCATCAGCATTGAGCATGCTCAAACCATTCAAGGCTTTATACACCTCAATCAGATCACCTCACAGGTGCCTAAGTCTCCAGACAACCCTTTGTTCCATTCACTAATCTTGTTGACCTTCTTTGTACTCGTTCCAACAGCTCTGCATCCTTCATAAAATGAGGAGTCCAGACCACACCCAAGGTGTGGCCTGACCATTGCCTTATACAAGGGGATAATCACCTCCTTATCCCTGCTAGAAAAATTCCTGTATATCATTGACAAGACACCATGAGCTTCTCTTGCAGACCGTCTGCACTGCTCAGAAAACTTCATATCTGCCTGCACAATTACCACCAGGTCCTTTTTATTCTCTACCACTGTCAGTGTAGTACCACAGAGTTCATATGTTACTCTGGGGTTACTGCTTCTCATATGTAGTACTTTACATTTGTCAATGTTAAACTTCATTACCCACCTCTCAGTCCATCTGCTCAACTTTTCTAGATCCTGTTGCAGCAGTGTGCTGTCATTAGTGTCACTAACAACCCTACCAACCTTCATATCATTTGCAAACTTGGACATTAAGCCTGACTGATATACCATCATCAATATCATTTATAAATACAGAAAACAACAATGGACCCAACACTGCCTATTGTTAAGATATTTTCTATATAAAACTTCATAACCATTTTTAGAATTCTAAATTACTCAGGCGACCTGTGTTTAACGAGCTCCTTTTAAAGTGAATTTTTTTTTTAAAAATCCTCCCTGGAAATTACATTCAAAACAGTTTTCGTTGAGCAAAGAAAATTTTCATACAACTAACGGCTTAGGAGAGACTTAACTGGGTATGCACTGTTTGCACTTCTGGCCTTCGAGCAATTTAGGAAATTAGTGCTGCTGCTAAGCAAGAATTGAGAGAGTTAAAGGGATTACCAGTGGTGTCCAACTTTTCCTATACAAGGGCCATATTCAAAAAAAAATATAGTGCCTTACACTTTCCATATCTTGTTACATTTTAAAAGGAAGTTTCTGTTTTCACGTTACCATATTTTATTTTCAGGCTATATATAAAAAATGCAAATTCCCAATACTTTTATGTGTAAAAAAATCTGTCGCTAATTTAATTTTTAGATTTTATTAAAATTATAAAAATACGACTTTTTGTTTTTCAAAAAGTTACCTTACTTTTGCCTTTAAAGGCTCACTTTAGAAAATTTACAACCTGAAAGGAACACTGCCTAAGGTGAATATAATGATACGCCTAAAATTGAAAATATTAGAAAATTTTATTAAGTACAATACACGATTACATTTACTAAACAAAACAATTAATGAGCAAATTTTTTTGATAATTAGCAAGATTTAAAATGCTGTATGCACTTTCCGCACCGCTGTGAATCAACTGTAAGCGCTCCATTCGAGAATTAGGAGAGAGTGATTTACTCTTACCCTGACAAATAATCATCTACTGTTTCGTGGAAGTGCATTATCCACATTTTCCCGTAAATTTTCACTATTTCTGTTTACATAGTCACAATAGCTGAATATCCGAATGACAACGACATTTTGGACAGTTAAAAAAAAGGGAAAAATTCAAATTTAAGAACTAGTGACAGTATCGATGAGAGAAGGAAATGAGGACAACGAAGGTATAATACCATCATTGTCAACCTTCTAAACAGGTGAGAATGAAGTTAGAAAATTGTCAATTAGGCTTCAGTTAAATGAAAAAGATACAATTCATGGATTTCGAGAAAACCTAATTGAAAATACGGTTTCAGAAAAATTGAAGAGCATTTGATGAACGCTTTGAATACGATACCAATTTCATCAAGTGAATGTGAACAAGCATTTTCACAAATGAATCTGATCGTTGGCCCAACCAGAGCTTCGCTGATGACAAAAAACAATTTCTTCACTACTATTTCTTAAAATTGTAGGCCCACCACTGACACGCTTCGATCCAACAAATACGTCGATTCGTGGCTGCTTCGGAAACATAATTGAGCAACAGACACAAACAAGAAAAGAAGTTAGCATAGTGTGTTGGATGAGAACTCAATAAAAATTTGGAATATTCTATAAAAACTTTATTATGATTTTTTTTAACAAATTTTTACTTATTACTTATTTTTCACATATTTTACTTATTTTTTTATCTTTCTATACATTAAAATAACTTTCTTCCTAGTGATATTTATTCAACCAATGGGACAAGAGGGATGCACTTACGTGGTAATACGTATCAAATACTAAAACTCATAATGGAAGTTTGTTTTACTGCAGTAAAACAAGCTTCTGTTTAGTTCATGCTAGCTAAATCTCGTGCACACGTTTTGACCACGCGGTACCATTTTTGATTTCCATATGTAATGTATTTATGTATTCATAGCTAAGGAAGAGACACACGGTGTCGAAAGCTTCTGTTAAGTATTTTATTTTACCAAAATAAGCGAGCAGGGAGCATAGCCCCCTAGTATACCTGAATAATAAATTTATGTTTAATACGCTGTGTTAATATACTTAATTTGTTGTTCTTATTCCGAAAACATTACTACCAAAGTAACAATATCAGGAAATAATTTTTTACAGTACAGCAGGCCCTCGTTATAACACGGTTCGCTTTACGCTGTTCTTATATTATAACCCGTATCTGACTATAACGCTGTCACAGATCACTATAAAACTCTTTTACAGTTGCATTTTTGCTTATTTAATGAAATCGTTTCATTTGATGGAGTCGATAACTTGAAAATGAATAGCAAAACAGCATTAAAACCTTTCCCACGCAGACTTGAGAAATTTTCCCACGCTCAGTTAAATTTTCTCGCACGCTAATTTAATTGCAGTACAGTGAGTTGTTATGTAGTTCCGAGATCAACATTTTAAAAAATAATCGAGTATATTGCTTGTAATATTTGCGTTATACGCATTTATCCGAAGTCTAGTCATCACTCAGTACAGTATTAGACATCGTGCATAATGGGCAGTTTATTTGAACATTGTATCATAATTAATGCAACCAACACAGTTACATTTTCGAAGAGTTAATAATGGCCGATAAGAATGAAAAAGCAACAACGTCTGAGCGCGGTACGAAGACTATAAATGTAAGAAAAAGACTGAATTTGAAAATTAAATTAGACGTTTTGAAGCGAATCGATTCCGGTCAACGACAAGCGGATGTGTGCCATAATTTAGGACTTGCGAGTTTAACTGTAAGAACAATTATAAAAAAATAAAGAATTAATTTTAGCAGCTGGAAAGATAGCTGATCCACTGCAAGCAACTAGTGCTAGGCCGACTATTGGGATTGAAATGGAAAGACGTTAACTAATTTTATTGAAGATAATATCCAATGCAGAATTCAGTTAAGTTAAATATTACAAAAAAGGGAGAGAGAGAGAGAGATTAGCCAATATGATGATATGAAGAAACCTCACCTAAAAAAAATGTGGAACCATTTAAAATTGGTAAGGGCGGGTTGAATAGATTTAAAATCTGGGGAGAAGCCGCAAGTGCAGATCAAGGAACCACAACTTTCAAAAAAGAACTTGTTAAAATTATTGAAGAGAGGTATTGTGAGTTATACTTCTCAACAAGTTTATAACATAGATGAAGCAGGACTTTTGTGGAAACGAATGTCTAAAAGACGTTTTATATTGAAAGAAGAAAAAAAAAAACATGCCAGGTTTCAAAGCGGCGAAGGATCGGGTGACTTTACTGTTGGGTGGTAACGCTGCGGGGGATTTAAAATTAATACCCTTTTAGTTTATTTCGAAGAGAGCCAACCCAAAATCGACACATTTTTTGATTAAATTCATCATTTAAATTAAATCGATTTAGATCAATTAAATTCATGATTTTAATTGGAATTTTAAGTTTAATTTTGATACGTAAGTAGTTACCACATAATTATATACGTATGTAATGCAGAATATTTTAAATGTATAAATATTTGAATATTAAATATTTTGACCGACATTTGTGCATCTTTTCACTACCGTTTATTACTGATTAGGAAATATCCTATGGCACTGACCGCAACTTACAAATGCATATGTTACCTTATTGTAAGGCGGCGCTCGCTTAGCGCTCTGTTTTTCCGGAACGAATTATCAGCGTTAAGCGGGGATCACCTGTACTGTACTTTTCACGTTCTTTTAATTTTCAATTTTTCCTGATAGCAAAGAATGAGTACCAGTACCCATTCTTTTACAAAAAAAGCACTGAATAAATCTATATACTCTTGAATGACTTTTGTAGAATAATTTATATATCCTTTGTTACAACAGATTCTAATGTAATAATACAAGCAAGTCATATACAGCATATACAGTCACTTCCAACGAATGTTGTTTCACACTATCCAAGCATTTTCTCGTTTCCATTTTTATGAAAATCTTTGTTACCTTATTTTCGCAATCGAAACAGTATGCTGCATTCTCTCAAAACTTTCATTCTTTGCTTTTGGTCTCACTTCATTCCCATGCTAGCAGATCAAGAGCTAGGGCCAAAATATGCCAATTCAAGCCATTTCTCTATTTTTAATTTATGCAAAATTTTTGCAACCTTATGTTTTATTTTAAAATTAAAATGTTCCAAATTTTCATGAATGCTTTGGTCCAAAGAAACAAGCTAAATGAAGCTTCAATAATGTGTCAGTTTCTGAAATGTTTAAATTCTTTAATTGTGGAAACAATCATCCAGGACATTGAAGTGCACTTCAGCCTTTTGGGAATGCTTTTACTTTTTTTCTTAGACATTTTATTCATTACTTTTTCTGAATATTCATATTACGCATTAAAGTAATGTCATTTCGAACAGATCCGTGTAGTTTGCATAGGTGGATATGTTATAAAGAGATAGGTTATGCAACTTTTTTTAGACATGTATCCGTGCTTGTGAAGATATTACATAACAAAAAGATTTTTGGGATAAATCCAATAAATTACTTAAAATAAACTAAATTCACATTAATGAATGATAACACTTAAATTTAAATATATATATTTTTAAGTTCACAGAAAGCATAATCCTAATATAATAAAATATCCAGACCAATGCATTTAGTACAGATTGTGAAAGACACCAAAGTGAAGCTAAATTTAATTTAGATATTTTTGCCTGGAAGGACGTTAGAAAGTACTTGTCTATGAGTTTTCACATACAGGATGTAGGTAGGCAACTTTGCAATTAAATGCACTGTGAAAGTTAATGGGAGTGCACACAGTAACAATATGTCATACGTAATCATGTTATACTTATTGTACTTATCTGCCTGCTTACTGAAAAGAATTTTAGTTTAAGCTTGCTGGCAATAAGCAGTGGATATGTTTATGTCATATACTGATTGGAGAAAATTAATGGACAATGTCATGGATATGCAGAAACAAAAAGTTCTTTTCTTGGTTCGTGCAAGCTGTAGTTCTTGCTGTTTATGTCAGTTAGTCTATCATTCAACAATTAGCCTTTTTTAAACATAATATTCTGCTTTCATTGATTATACTAATCCCTCTCAGAGATCATAAACCTCAATCAGGACCGCTCTAAATTGACTGGCTGTAAAGGTTTGTAGCCCACATTAAGTAATAACAGAAAAGGGAAGTTGGATATATTTCGGATTCACTTCATAAGCATAAAACACAGAAGTGCTTTGTTTTCAAATTTAGTGCTGCAAATATCCTTGGGGCTGATACCTGGTGTTTGAGGCTGTCACAGATATGGCAAACCATGTTCACTACCTGGGGTTCTAAAAATGCTGATGGAACTGATATTCAAGTGACACACAAGTCAAGTGGACCCAATTTCGGCAAAGTCTGTTCGGCCTGTGACAGGCAAATCCTCTGATTGCACCTTCATAATGGTGGGACTGTTAGTAACCCTAGGTATAAACCACAAGTGTAAGTCCTGAAATACACCACCTAGCACACTATAGTTGGTTTGCTGCTGGGTGATCACCCAGCAGCAAACCAACGTGAGCAGGGGCCGAGGTGTGGTGCCCACACCACACAGAGGAAAGTCACCTCTCTGTGTTACCAGGCATTACTAGGTGGTAGATGACTCTCACATCAACTGGAGCAATACCACCACTTTGCTTTATGGAGGTTTGAAGTGGAGGAATCCGTGTTTGGTCTCGAGAGCAAAACCGGCAACACCCTCAATCTCTTCCATAATGCAGTACGATCGATGTCTTTTGAGGGTTATGATAGACATCATGGCAAGATCCAATCTTCCTTACATTTCGAGGGTACAGCTCTAAAACAGTGTTGGCAGGCCGGCCACTAGACAGTCCACCATGCCAAACCTATTGGTAACTCTCTAGGAGGCTTCCGAATTAGGTAATGAATAATCTCGCTGCATCTGTTATGCCAGATAGTGATGGGAGGGAGTATGAACAGTGTGTATGCAGGGGGGCACCGTCAAGGCCAACATTATGTCAAGAGCTGGCTATAGTCTTACCATGTGCATGTCATATCCAAATATTTCACTAATTGACACGTGTTTCTCCACCCTTTCTTACTATTGAATGCACCACGAATTCTCAAACCAATAGAACAAACTTATCTGCAAAAAAAATCTAAACCTCACAAACACTTCCTCGTTCATTTCACAAATATATGTGGTCACAGTTCTATTCGGAATAATGTCCATTTCCACTTACAGTCTGCCAAACCCCAAGTACCTTTTCTGAAAGAATCCCAGTCATCAGATGATTCAACCACTGCTCATCTCAGTTGTCTAAATTATTTTCTGTATGATTCCTTTCCCTTCAAAGGTGGTACTTGTGCATATGCCCATTCTAATTTTCCCTGTCAGAGACTTAGTAATTTGGATTCTCCTCTTTTTGATCTTTTCTGGGTTAAAATCTCTCTACCGCACTCTGTTAAATTCATCTGTTGCATCTATCGTTCTGCCAACTAAACTAATAACTCAGAACTCTTTTTTGACTTTACTTTCACCATTCCAACTTTCCTAACAGTGAGGTAATTTTCCTTAGTGATTTTAATGTTCACAACTTCAGCTGGCTTCTGTTTTCTAGCCACACAGACCCAGCTGGTTGAGATGCTGAGACTTTTGCAATTACTAATGACCTTGCACATATTGTTCATTTACCTACTAGAATACCAGACAATCCTAACCACACAGCCAACACACTTGATCTTTTTCTAACAAATAACCTTTCTAAGTACACCGTCTAGATGAGGGATCCTCTAGGCACCTCAGATCACAACGTGGCGATGATGGTCTCTTCTCCAATGGAGCCTTTCTATTGTGGCCACTCTCAACCTAGTGTTGTGTGGCATTACCAGAATGCAAAATGGGATGATCAGTGTGATTTATTTTCTTTAAATAAATAAAGGAAAAGTAGGTTGGTTGGATGTTTTAAGATTTTATGGCACATTAGCACCTAAGGCCATAATGTGCAAGTCAAAGGAAAAGCAGCACTGATCTGTCTGACCAAATGGGTTACTATGCCACAATACTAAGAAAGGGGATAAAGTGGTACCACAAATTAGCAATAGAATATATACTTACCAGTTGCTAGCAGAAAGGGGAAAATAGTTTATACTTATTTCCCAGACTTTCACATGTTTAGAGTGTTTTGGACAACACTTGTGTTACAATTTTACAATTTTGTAATTTTTACATCCGTACAATAAAGAATTTTTAAATGATGAGCAGTTACTCATTTATTTTATCTCATGTATCACACCGGAGGCCACACTTTTCAAAAATATTGTAAATTTCCAACAATCGTCAGTAATCAACAATATATGTCTGCCGTGGCAGTCAATGTGTTAGCCTTGGTGGTTCAATGCAATCTCTGGCTACCTCCCTGAAAATTACAGGGTATGTGCCATCAACTCTATGAGCCTTACTTCCCTCTAGGCTAGAAGGCATTCTTTTATAAGCAGCCATTGTAATTTTGAAATCACTAATTTCATGTGCCTGTCTCACTTGCACAGCCTCTCCTCAGGATGAAGGGCCTTTTGTCAGTAAAAACTGATGCAAAGTACCTATTAAATTCATCAGCAACTTCAGCTGGATTATGTAAAAAACTTTCCTGCACTCAGTACACAACGGTCCTGTTTGATTCATTTCCTTCTTATTTGTATTCACATACATGAAAAACTCTTTGTCACCATTCTTTGCTCCCATAGCTAGTGTTTTCTCAAACTCAGCCTTAGCTGTCCTAACCTTTGCTGCAATTATTACAGGTCAAATTGCAGCTGCTGTAAATTTAAATAATTTTTTCACCACTCTTTACCCATTCTATCTTTTTTTGCTCTGTACTCATCCATCTTGGCATTCCCCCATACTATATTTTCTTAACAGTATAGACATGTTCACAGCTTCTGCAATTATTGCTTTTAAGTTATTCCATAATTCTAATATATTCACCCTCACTGTGCTATCTACCCATCTGACAGATACCACGTGTCATCTTAAACTGCCACAGTCCCCTTGTCGGAGAAAAGGAACTGTTCATCCCCAATTTCCGGGTGGCACCACATTTCTGTTAGCACTATTATGTCGGCATTAGTTATCCTAACCAGAATTCAAATTCACCCATTTTATTGACAATAGTCCTGATATTACTAGAGACACAATTAAAAGTAAATGTTCTTCTACAGTTTACTTCCCTGACACACCTCTTGAAGTTATTTAAGTTGTTTCCCTAGCTTTATCTTCCTGCTCGTTGGAAATGCTGCCACTCTTGGAACATTTTGCCAATGTTGGCAAAATGTTCAACAAGCAAGAATTCTTGAGAAGTGCAAGCATTACTTTTACCCATATCATCAGATTGGGAGAAGGTATCATCACACACCTTGTTAAATGTGCACCAATGCATGTTGTTTATTAGTTCCAATCAAAGACTTTTTTTTTTTTTTTAATTACTCCAGTTCCCAATAGAATTTATTGGGAGTTTATCAAATGAGTGACAAGTGAAACGCACACAATAGTCAGAAGACCAAAGGGAATGAAAAAATATCTAAAATAAAGAAATGCATATGAATTACTTGAAATTTCATTTTATATTACTTACCTGGCTGCAGCTTCTTCTTTCTCGTGTCTGCTTTGGGCCCACTGTAGTTGTTTTAAGCTCTGTTTAAGTTGTCGCAGTTTTATAATATTTTCATCTATAGCATCCCGAAAAGCATCAAACGTTAGAAGCTGGTTAATTAATACCTTTAAAATCTTGACCTTGTTCTCTAAAGGGAGAAAAAAAGTGTCAAGCATTTTAAGTAAAAATTTAAGTTAAACAGCAGTTAAAAAAAAGTGATATGATATACACTTTAAAGATAGCCAGCTAATTCACTCAGAGGATTGCATTTTGAGTTTTATTAATGTAAGTCACTTCAGGCTGAAATAAGATGATTAAATTTGCTATATTATTATGTAAAATGTATATAATAAATTTTACACAATAACATGCAATGTAATTATGGAATGTTAAAATGTAAAATGTATATAATCCTATTCTGAATCCATTAATTGAACTCTGATCTCTTAGATATTTCATAAACAATATATGACATTTATCATTCAATTAAAACGGTGCCAAATCTCATGCACATATTTTATGTATCAGACAGACCATAACAGTTTATTTCAAATATCGAGTTGGATTATAATTTTACATAATAACACGGCAAATTTAATGATCTTATTTCAACCTGAACTGATACATTAAGAAATACATTAAGAAAATGCAAGCATTATGGAAAGAAAATTGATGTTATGAATATTTTTAATACACTATTTAAACCGTATAAATTACATCAGTTTCATTTTAAAAATTGCACACATTTTTCTTTTTAATCTGTCTTGAGGATACAGAGGACTCCCAATTAATCAACAAGCAAAAAGGTTATGTGTAACTAACACTAGCCTGCAACAGTCTCTATATTAGGAACAATTTGGCACCTACAGTGACAGAGCCAGATTTTTTTTAATTATTTATTTTGATTCCTGCAGTGAAATATAAGACCAAATTGTTGTTTTGTATATTTATCAATGATATTGATGAAGGTATATCAGGTTTGATGTCCAGGTTTGCAGATGATACAAAGGTTGGCAGGGTTGTTAACGACAGTAATGACAGTATGCTACTCCAACTGGATCTAGATAAGTTGGGAAAATGGGCTGAGAAGTGGCAACTGGAGTTTAACATTGACAAATGCAAAGTACTGCATATGGGTAGCAATAACCGAAGAGAAACGTACCAAATGGGTGGTACTACACTAATGGAAGTGGAAAGTGAAAAAGACCTGGGGGTAATTGTGCAGCCAAATATGAAGTTCACTGAGCATTGCAGATGGGCTGCCAGGGCAGGTCATGGAGTCTTGACAATGATAATTCCATCTTTTGTTGTGGAGTCAATAGCCTAAATAAATTTAAGGCTGAGCTGGACAGGCATTTGGAACGAATGGAGGGATGAAATGGGAGGTTTTTTTTTTTTTTTTTTTGGCTGATGCTGCAGAAGCTTGCTTTCTTGCATTGTATATCTCCACTAATGCTAATGATCCTGAAAACCATTACTACTTTACACCAGTTTCTAGGTTTCTTGTGTAAATCTGAAACTGAAAAATATATAAATATGCCAGAAGTCACATTTTAATTTAACACAGTGACAAATTTCAATGGTTTAAAAGAAAAGTAAATATAAAATATTGAAGTAATAAGTTTCATCTGACTATCCTGTTCATTTTAATCAGCATAGGGACAGGATGGATGTAGGCCACAAGATCTCAGCTGATGAAAATATTTGAATTTTAATGACTAAATTTTAAAGAACAGGCTGATAAGGTTTTTGCATCACAGAACAACAGCAGAAATTGACTCTAATAATGAAATTACAAGGGATCATTTTTCAGGTAACAGCATGCTACTTTCTGAAGTCTAAAATAGCCTATTACTTCAAAATTTCTTTGGATAATGGTTATATATTTCTTTAAATCAGCTAAATTTTAATCGGAATTAAAATAACACTATAATTTAGCAGTATCTAAACTTCATCTATTATGAGTTTTAAAAAAATTTAAGATTACAAGATACCGAATGATTGATTGATTGATTTCTATTTTACTGGAGCAAAAGCAACTAAGGCTATAGTGCACCATAACCACACCAGATACTGAAAAGAAGGTATCCCAGCAGAATTAGTGTTAGAAAATGTAAGAATTAAACTTACAAAATATTACAGAAAATAACTTCACAAACTAACAAAATTAAATTTATAAAACTATAGAAAGAAAAGAAAATTACAAGATATTTAAAACAAATCTTTGTTTAAATTCTTGCACTGATCCGTTAATCCCACCTTCAGTCTTCATTATTCATTAGTATCCCTTAAGAGCTGTTGAGCACACATCTAGTCATACCGCCCCCCTCTCTCTCTCAACTGCAAACTTTCAGTTTTTTCCTTCAGCTTAGAAAGAGAAAAAAAGTCATGGGAATAAGATGTAAAGGAGGATGGGAACTCTCGGTGCACTCTTTTAATGTGGTAGTAACCTGGATGTTTTCAAATGAGGTCTCTTCTAGCCCACTTTCATAATATTTCATTAGATTTCACTGTGTTATTATCCATTTCAGTAAACTACAAACTTGACAAAATTTGTCAGGATAAATTACTCATTTTTAAAGTAATCTTGTACAGTAATGGTGGGGGTGACCGATCTGCAGTACAATATTCCCACCCCCCCAGCCTTAGCATTAGTGTAAATAATGTCTTTCATATCGAAAAAGGTTATAATTTATGATTGCTAGTACACTTTACAGACACAGACTATGACTTCTCTGGAGGTGGAGAATTGCTGTTTGATTCAAAGGCATAGTGGTGGACCCAAGTGTCATCTCCAGTGATTATTCTAAAAAAAAAAAAAAAAAATCTGATGTTGGCTAGTGTATCTGAGCTGAATATAGATGTCAACTCCAATATGCCTTTGTTCACACATAAGTTCAGGGACCCAACATAAATATTTAAATGTGTCACTCCTAAAGATCCATCCAAAACACTTTGTTTTACACCCCAATAACTGAAAGCCTTTTTATGCAAGTTTTCTGAATGTAATTTGGCTGTCTTCAATGACGATAGCTGATACTGTACCAACAGTCAAACAAATTAATGATATTAATGGATGTCCTGAGTTATGGACATTCTGTGCCAGTTCCATCTTTGAACTACTTATTAATCTAAATAAAGTTTTATTCATTATTTTCTGTGCATATGCTACTTTTTTTTTTTTTTTTTTTAATTTGATGCTAGTTTTTGGAAATTATTTCAGAAAAAAAAAAAAAAAACCAACACCCACCTGATATCTGATAGGTTTAAATGCTTTCGTTAATAACCATTATACATCTGTGTATTAAAATTAGTCAATCTTTTTTTTATCATCCTTCATATTTATACTCACTGTTCTATTGGATAGAGAGAATACTGATGACAAACCATTGGGTTTTTAATTTCTGATTCTGGCACTTTTAATCCAGTATTAATCCACTTAACACTTTAAATAGTTTGATTTTCAAATATATCAAATATATTTGTCAAGTTCAGTTAGTTTTTGCTAGCAGTATTCATGTCTGACTATCAGTGCATGTGGAGAAAGAAAGATGAGCATCGATGCAAATTGAATCTATAATTTGTAGCTTTATTAAAGTACATCAGACTCGATTTACTGGCACCCCAAATTAGAAAAAAAAAAAAAAAAAAAAACAGGAATCATAAAATTCAAGTACATAATCTAGAATAGGTATAAACAGATGTTTTTCATATCGTAAATAAGTGACAAGAAGTGGTATTATAAAGTTGTCACTGGGAGATTATCTTGCAACCCCTGCTCTGTCTTCACACCTACAGCTAAAAAAACAAACAAAAAGCATTAGTAGAGGCATTTGATGCAAGAAAGCAAGCTTATGCAGCATCAGCCAAAAAAAAAAAAAAAAACACTCCCACTTCACCCCTCTGTTCGTTCAAAATACCTGTCCAGCTGAGCCTTAAACTTATTTAGGCTATCAACTTCCACGACAAGGGATGGAAGTCCGTTCCACCAACCAACCACTCGCTGGCTAAAGGCAAATTTCCGAACGTCTATCCTACATCTGTCTTTCCTCAATTTGAATTTATGCCCTCTCAGGTGATTATTCTGAGCGAGAGGAAGAATCCCATCAGCATTGAGCATGCTCAAACCATTCAATGCTTTATACACCTCTATCAGATCACCTCGCTGGTGCCTAGTCTCCAGACACTGTAATTTGCAAAACTTGAGCCTTTCTTCGTAAGAGCAACCCTTTGTTCCATTCACTAATCTTGTTGCCCTTCTCTGTACTCGTTCCAGGAGCTCTACATCCTTCTTGAAATGAGGCCTCCAGGCCTGTATACAGTACTCTAGGTGTGGCCTGACCATTGCCTTATACAAGGGAATAAAAGAACAAATCTTTAGTTTGTTTTAGCACGTCATATCGAGTGTTGTGTTCGTTGCACAGCAAAAAGAAAACTTTTGTTTTATTATTTATTTCAGGGATGTCAAAAAGTTTTTTTTTTTTAGTAAATATATTTTTTTTTTTGTTTAGAAATCATGAAAATGATAGGTAAACGCAAATGAGTTGCATTTTCAGTTAAATAAAAACTTGAAATTATTCAAAATTTTGAAAATGGTAGATCCGTTAAATCTTTAACGAACCATTATAATGTTGATGACCAAACCACATGCGACAAATGGAAGCTGTTCGATTTAAAATTGACATCGTAAAAAATAAAGGAAAGCATCGTATTGGACAAGCAAGTAGTGCATGGTAAGTTTTTTTGTCTATCACCATATTTTTTGTAGGTTGCTGAACATTTTTCAATACAATAAGTCCCCGACTAATGTAACTTCGGACTTATTAAATTTTTTTTTCACTTTTTTTTTTTTTTTTTTTTTAGGATTGTAAATTTTAAAACAGTTTAAAAAAAAAGCAATCAATAACGAAGATAATGGTACGAAAATAACAAATTCCAGATTGCGCAAGCAAGACATGGAGTAATGCTTAAAAATAGGAATGAAGAGAAAATTCTTAAATTTTATTTATTTATTTTTTTTTGGTCACACATTTCACCATAATAACATAAAATCCCACTGAATTCCAGCTATCGGTATTATCGTAAATGCAATAAGTTTACCACACAATTATAATGGACTGCACTAACAGAAAAGCTGAATAACCCAGAAAGTGCAAATTGTTTTTATTGTTTTATGGTAATCTGAGCTCGCATGGGGGTGATAATAGTGAGTCTTGGCCTTAACCCTGTGAAGTTCTTTGCAGAAAATTTCATTTTGACCATTATCATGGTGCAGACTAAGAGAATAAGTGACAGCGGTACTAGTAAATCTACCAAAAAAAAAAAAAAAAGCAATTGATTTGCATCAGAAAATTAAAACAATAAGGATATATGAAAATGGTCAAACATTAACAAGTATTGCACGGAATTTAGACTTGTCAGTGTCAACAGTGAACATAATAATAAAGGACAGAATACGTGAAGCAATGAAGGGATCAGCAACAATGAAGTCAACTATAATAACCAAGGCTACGAAATACATATCAGTTCTTACTGTACAATAACACGAATTTCTTCTTCCTCTTGTCTTCTTTTCTTATATGCTGCTCCGGCTACTTCACCGCTGTTCCCCAGATAAAGTTTTTAATTGAACTAATTAAAAATATATGACTATTTTTCCTTCATTCTTCTGAGGAAATTATGTGATTTTTGTAATTTTGGCATATCAGGGATATAATAGCAATATTTTATTAGTCATTCCTGAGTTCGTAAAACTCAACTTAAGTAAGAAATCCTCTTATGTATGTCAGACTTACTGTATGTTTGGATTAACTGGGAAGTCGATTATCCGGGATTTCCCCCCCCCCCCATCCATCCATCCTGGAAAATTGAGTCTACTGTATAAAAAATATCAATTTGAAAAGGTAGAACTACAACTTTTTGGAACATGCATACCCTATACATAGATACCCAATCCTGGATGGGGTACCTATATCAAGTAGCACACAATGCCTAAATCTAAAGATCAATGCAGGCATACTCTACTTATATTTTCTGCTAAGACTGCAGCTACACTCCTCCTGAATTGCTGACATATTCAGATAACAATGGACAGGTCCAAGATGAAAATAATAAGACAAACACAGGGCAAGGACTGTAAAAGATGTCCGAAGAGCACTTTAGAATATACAAAGCACAATCTTTGCTCCCCACAGTTCTGACACGAATCTACCTAAAGGCTCACTAGATCACTTTGAATGGTGCATCACAAAGGAAAATAATAATTGCTACTATACATGAGGAATAGGCTGTCATCAGATACCTGCAAATGCAGATATTCCTGACGATGTTCCAGAATAACAACATTGAAGTAGGAGGACCAGTTTGCCCAGGGTGGTTTATGGATCTGCCTCTAACTGATACATTTGCAGGAAGAGGGTTGGTCGCTGTTTTATTGACTTACAAATGGATTCTTAGTAATCCTAATGCTTTATCCCAAAAAAGTAAATAGTTTGGCATTTCATTATTACAAATGACATAACTGTAAATTCTAATTAAATGTTATCCTCAAAATTCTATATAAAACTTACCAAGAGACAAATCAAATAAAGTTTTGGAAGAGAGTTCCTTTAAAATTTCTGGTTCTTCTATTTTCAAGCAGAGACCTGGATCTTCTCTTGAATTTAAATTTCCTCTGTAACATCGATTTTTACAATGGGCTCCAGATGCCAGTAAATGAAGCCGAAGGATTTCAGTTATAGAAAACGAGTCAAGGGGCATATTTCTTAGTGGAGAACCTGGTGAAGAAAAATTCACAAATAAGAAATTAATTAATTTTGGAATATTAAAAATGTTTTGGAAGATCTTGTTTGAGTGAAATATAAAAAAAACACATGCACGCACTCACACTCACGACTTCAGTGTGGAGCAGTGCTGTACAGCGTGTCAGTACATGTGTAATTTTGTATTTAGTTAAAATTTTTGATCTGTTTGCATATTGCTACTTTAAAAAAAAAAAAGTACTCAGCCTTACTTTTAGAAATAAATTAAAATAAATTTTAACCTATTTGCTAAAGCTGAGCTTGGCAAATGGCAAGCAACTACCCATGGGAAGTTCTTGGATCTTTCTTTGGCTTGCACAGTACAGGTGTCTCTAGCTTTGCAAGCTTACATTAAGCAAGGGAGATTTATTAATAAAAAGTAATTTTAACCAGTTGGCATGACCAGCATTTATAACTGATTTAAGGGTGCCATTTATCTACATAACAATATTAAATAAACAGATACATTTAAACCTTTTTATATATCCGAGAAAATACAAGAATTTACCTTGAAATCATTGCACCTTATATATATACTACTGTATTTACATTATACACAATAGAAGCTTGCAATATTAGTTCCAGATTTCTTAAACCATTAAGTACAGTGTAAATCTGGCGCTCTCCTGAATCCAGTGTATTTTCTGAATATTTCATTGCATACATAAATTATACAATAAAACATAAATATGTGATGAATAAAATGCAAGAAATGTATCATAAAATTATGGAACCTTATATGTATACTGTAGTTACATTATTACAATAACAATTTAAGATCCCTCAAAAGAATTAAATGTAGGGATCTAGTGCCTTCCTGAATCCAGCTCTTTTTGAATGTCCAATTTAGTTTTCAATTACAGGTTTTTCCCAATAGTTTTCCAGTTTCTTCGCATTACTAGCACCAGCTCACTCACTTGATCTCTTTAAGTCCATTTAAAAAAAAAAAGAAAAGGCAAAACTACCTACACGGTAAACCAAAATCAATCATTCTGACACAAAATACAAATAAACAGTATGTAAACCAGTATTGAGGGGAACAGGTATCCTGTGTGTTATCAGACACTCAGCCTAAAACATTGATGGATCCAATATCTCTCTATTATTTAGGAGAAGTCCGGTTGGCATGCCTCCCTAAAACCCACTCATGCACACCTTCTCGATAGTAAGCCCTGTTACGTCACTTAGGTGGCAACGAACGTGTAGAGTGGTTCTCTTCAAGACGCCTGGTCAGCGTGAAGAGGAAAAGACCAAACCTCCAGCATATGACAGCACGACGAAACAAATGCCCCTCAGTCCCTAGCAGCTTTCACTCTCCCTCTTACGGCAGCAAGAGGATCAGAGTGGAAGCAGAGGGTGCTAAGAATCTCTGGGTACGACCAGGCTGCCATGCACGGAAATTGAACTTGGCCTGTTATAACATACGATCACTCATCGGTGAAGACAGGATATTAGAGCTGGAAAAAGGAATTAGAAAATGTGAATTGGAATATCATCAGTTTGGCTGAAACAAGAAGAAATGAATCACTTATAAGTTTATTAAGTGGAAATCTGCTGTACACCAATGGAAAGAGTGAAAGGAGTGAAGGTGGAGTTGGGTTTCTGGTCCATAAAGATTTTAAAAACAACATTTTGGAATTCAAAAGTACATCACAAAGGGTGTCAAGACTAATACTCAAGATTTCTAAGAGGTACAAGCTAAAGATTATAATGATTTATGTACCAACATCAAGCCATGATGATGAAGAGGTTGAAGAAATGTACACCGAAATTGAGAGTCTTCTAGATGAGTAGAAAACCCACTACACTATTATTATGGGAGACTTCAATGCTAAGGGGGGAAAAAGACAAAACAGAGCAAAAAGGGGAACTATAGGAAATTTTGGAATTGGTAAAAGAAATGAAAGAAGTGAAAGACTTGTGGAATTTGCAGATTCTCAAGGACTGTCAGTAATGAACACTTTTTTCAAGAAAAAGGCGAACAGAAAGTGGACATGGAAGAGTCCAAATGGATTAACTACTAATGAAATCGACTTCATCCTCACTAACAGAAGATATATTGTGAATGATGTTACCGTCCTGAATAAGTTCACTGTTGGAAGTGATCACAGAATGGTAAGATGTACACTTGATATAGATGTAGGAAAGGAAAAAACTGACTCGAGTAAATAATACAAAGGTCTTTGAGATAACAGAAGAGGAGAAAAAGCAGAATGTACTGGAACTTAAGAACAAGTTCGAGCTTCTGCAGACTGCTCAGGACCAAGATATCGACGAGGAATATTACAACTTTCTGAAAGTGATAAAGCCAAAGAAACCTATAAGGAAACAGAAATCCAAAGAAGAAAAAATTAGTCAAGAAACACTTGTCATGATGAACCGAAGACGACAAATGAAAAGCAAGAAAAACACTGACAGAGAGAAAATCGAGTATACTGAGTTATGCAAAGCCATTAGAAAGAGACTCAGAGAGGACATAAGATTATTTAACACAAGAAAAGTAGAACAAGCATTAAGGGAAAACAAAGGATTTAAATCAGCAGCCATGAGCAGTAATACAGAAAGACAAATGATACTGAAACTGAAGAATAGCGATGGTGTACTTATAAACAGCAGAGAAGGCATAATTCAAATAGCAGAAGACTACTATAGAGAATTATACAAGGAGCAAGGGAATGATACCAGCAGTGGGGAAGATGGATTGCAAAGTAGCAACACATACGACATACCCGATATTCTTCCTGATGAGGTAGAACATGCATTGAAGAAAATGAAGAATCGGAAAGCCCCGGGGGAAGATGAAATTACTGTAGAGTTGTTAAAATTGGGAGGAAGAGACATAATACAAAAACTGGCAAGGCTCTTCACAAAGTGCATTAGAAAAGGTGTGATGCCTAAGCAGTGGAATAATGCAATCATAGTTTTGCTGCATAAGAAAGGAGATAAATCAGAAATTGGAAATTATAGACCAATTAGCTTGTTATCCCACATCTACAAGTTGTTCACAAGGGATTAGAAAGAATACTTGATGAGAATCAACCGAAAGAACAAGCTGGCTTTAGGACAGGATTCTCAACAATGAATCACCTTCACGTAATATCACAGCTAATGGAGAAAGCAAATGAATATAAAACACCATTATGCCTGGCATTTGTGGATTATGAAAAGGCATTTGACTCCATACAGCATAAGGCAATGCTTCGGGCACTGCAAAGACAAGGCCTAGATACGCCATATATTATGATTTTGAAGAAAATATATGAGAGTGCTACCTCCTTTATTAGACTAGACAAAGACAGTAGGAAATTTAAAATTGAGAA